>NC_069499.1:419572485-419822485 GCF_027579735.1 Bombina bombina
AAGCCATACTCCTTTTTTACTCTGAACACTGGAAATTAAGCTTGGAGACAACTTGTTGCCCAAAGTGGGAGCTTTTTTAGGTACAAATTTAATCTGATCTACAACAGGGGATAGTATATCATCTCCTTTTAGAAATGATAAATTACGTTTTATAATTTCACAAATCTCTCGATACTGTAATGAAAATTCTGTGGAGAATACGATTGTTTCATTGTTGAAACTTCCTTCTGCCCTTAGACTCTTACTTTTCACACTCGACATGGGTTTATCCTTAACCTCTCTTAGAGCTTTCTTAAGTGAGCTAAGGTGATAACCTCTTTTTTTTTTTTTAAACTATACATATTCTAGCAATCCAGTTGCGATTGCAATTTTCCTTGTCTGGGTTTGCGCTACTATATGTCACTAAGTGTCTTTTCTCAGTGAATATAAATTCCCAATATTGTATCCCACATTTAATTATGGTTGTTACTTTTTTATGTTTTGTACACTGTTTTAAGAACAATCCCCAGTATGAGTTTAGCCTGCTAGTTGTGATCAAGTATTGTATATTAGCACACTTATGTTATTGCTATTTTCGGTATCCTTCCATGAATGAGAATTGTATAAATGAGCCTGTTTGCCGAGTGCCTTCCATAGATACCCCATGTGGGATATGATTGGAGGTGACCGGTATATAGGTGTTGTTTCATCACTTACCTTCTATCCTATGACTAAGTGCCGCATGGCATGAAACGCGTAAGCACACGCCTCTTTTCCTTGTGTTTGTAGCTTTTTTCTGATGCCGGAATAAAATTTTTTTATAAACTTGGATTCCCGGGTGTGCTGCTTCTTCTTCCTTCTGTACGGCTCTTGACGTGGGATATGCTCAACCCTGTCTTTTGGCTTGCACCTCGTCACCTGCATTGAACAGACTGTTTTGTCAGAGACTGCCTTTTAATCACTGTGATGTAAAAGAGGCTATTGTCTTGCTACATTGAATCTGGAGCTGCGCTACCTCCTTTCTTACACAAAATGTTTCAAACATCAAAAACATGGTTTTCCTTTACACATGTCATGCAAAAACCTGAGATCAGTATCTACCTGTATCTACCTGTTTTTTATGGTTGCTAATGGAGAAGAACAGTAGTATCCACTTGAAGCTTGTTCAAATGTTCGAGGAATATCATCAATTTTGTAACAGTAGGTACCATGTCTTTCCCAGCCCTAGAAAAACAAGACATATAATTTAAAGAACTACTTGACTGCTTTTTACCAAATGTAAAGGAATAATTATACCAAATAACATATTCTGATTAACACAACCTCTGCAGTGAACAAATTTCACTGCAAAATGAGCAAGCCTGCTGCCAATAGTTAAGAAGCAGCAATCATTAGACTACTGCTTCCCAACCTGTACGCCAGCTCTTAGCATGTTTGCCCGGGATGATTGGCAGCCCCTACTCACATGTGTGCAGCGCATAGCTTTCTGCTTTTTGTGATCCCGGGTGGACATGTTCGTAGAATTGAAACTTGTTCGTCCAGGCTTTGATAAATGGGGCTCATAGTATGATCTTACAAAATTTAAATTTCCCCCTCTTTACATTTCCCTTTTTCTTTAAATATATATATATATATATATATATATATATATATATATATATATATATATATATATACATACATACATTATATATATATATATATATATATATATATATATATATATATCAGGGGAGGACAGGGCCAGGGGCAGAGTGGCAATTGCCCCCCTGGCTGCTTTTGGTGATGGAATTAAGGTCAGTGCAGAAGTCATTGCCATTTCAATGTGCATCTATATGTCTGTGTATCAGCATGTGTACATAAACATACATACATACCTATATATAGGTGTGTAGAGTTTGTATGTAGCTGTAGATACAATATATGCACATCATACTGTCTGTCTCTACACTGCCCAGGCCAGAACCCAATTTACTAATCACCTCAGCAGTGAACTGTCATCTGTTCTTCCCAGAACCCCTGGTTACTATAGCTCTAGGCTGTTCTACATGTATGTTGTAGAAGGGCAAAAAGGTTCCAATCCTCACATAATATATATATATATATATATATATATATATACATACATACACTTAACATTCTCCACTCTCTCTTTCTCCTCCGATGATGCACCACACTTAAAAGGACAGTCTAGTCCAAAATAAAGTTTCATGATTCAAATAGAGAATGTAATTTTAAACAATTTTCCAATTTACTTTTATCACCAATTTTGCTTTGTTCTTTTGGTATTCTTAGTTGAAAGCTAAACCTAGGTGGTTCCTATGCTAATTTCTAAGCCCTTGAAGGCCGCCTCTTCTCTCAGGGCATTTTGACCGTTTTTTTTAACCACTAGAGGGTGTTAGTTCATGTGTGCCATATAGATAACACTGTGCTCGCGCACGTGGAGTTCCAGTTAGCCAGCTCTGATTTGCTAAAATGGATGTCTGTCAAAAGAACTGAAATAAGGGGGCAGTCTGCAGAGGCTTAGATACAAGGTAATCACAAAAGTAAAAAGTGTATTTATATAACTGTGTTTGTTATGCAAATCTAGGGAATAGGTAAATAAAGGCATTATCTATCTTTTTAAACAATAAAAATTCTGGTGTAGACTGTCCCTTTAACACATTACAGAAATAACCACCATATGTATTTATTCTAATCTGTTCTATTTTCTTTATTTCAGCAAATAAAAAAAAAGGCAAAGAACACCAAATGAACATTAAGAAAGCACATTCTATTTCAATGTCCATAAGAGTGAGTATCATTTGATCAGTTTTAGATTTTTACAGTTTTCCACATTTTTTAATTTCTGCATGGCCCTCTTTATTATATTTACTCTCATAGATAAAGACTTCTATTGATTCCTGTTTAGTGATTACCCTTATTCCCTTTCCCATGATATGTTATATTTAGATTAGTGAAGATTCTATCTGTACCCATAGCTTATTCCTTGTATCCATAAACCAATCATATGTTTGTAAAACTGTCTCATATTTATATCTCTCTATATTAGGTACAATCTAAATGATCACAATCTTACAGAGACACATCTAAGCGTGATAACACCCACGATATTCAATCTCCATTTCACAACATCAACGTTTTTGAACAATAATGGCTGTCGATCACTGAAAACTGAATGGATACACCAAAAAAAATACAACTGCTTCACACCCATTCACTCTTTCCTAGTCAGCTGCTCTCACCAAACAGGCCACTCCTCCTCATTCTGTTGGTCCAGCATTCTCTCCTCTTAAAAGGTATATGCAACACAAACTTTACTTCCATTATTTAATTTGCTTCCTTCTTTTGTTATCTTTGCTGAAATGTTTATCTAGGAAAGCTCAGGAGCAGCAAATAACCTAGGTTCTAGCTGCTGATTGGAGGCTGCATATATATATATAGTGATTGCCATTGGCTCACCCATGTGTTACAATCCAGCAGTGTATTGCTGCTCCTTCAACAAATTATACCAAGAAAATTAAGCAAATCTGATAATAGAAGTAAACTGGAAAGTTGTTTAAAATTGTATGTTCTACCTAAATCATGAAAGAAAAAATTGGGTTTCATGTCCCTACCCTTTGAGTGCTAACGACGGCTCTGAGCCATTGCAATTTGTCCCAGTCTGGTGCTGACGACTGCTCAGAGCCGTCATTAGCACCCATCCACCTTGAGGGCAATTTGGGGGCTCCCACCTACTCCCATCCCGGCAATCTGGCCTGAATAGTGAGAGGCATCACCGGGGCATCATGATTCGCATGGTGACGTCACGTGCAATGAAGTGATGACGTCACAGCGCAAATTTATTTAAAATGAACAATGGACAACATAGGGAAATGAGGCATGCTGCTTAGAATCCTGTATCTCAGGCATATAAGCAGCTACAGACCCCCATGACCCACCATTGGAAAGGTAATCACCTAACCTTACCAAATGTATAAGTCTTGAGGATCTGAAAAATAAATATATTTTTAAAAAGTTAAAAAAGTTCAAATCCAACTAAGCACCCAGGTGGGAAATGGTTTAGCAGCCAAATGGTTAAGTCTCCTCTCTCTCTGCATACTCATCACTCCTCACAAGGGTTAATGGAGATCAATTGTGTATCAATTGAATAGATTGGTGATTTTTTTTTCTTTTAAATAAAAAATATTTTTACATTGGTATTGATATCTTTATCAATTTTCCAACTGTCTATATCATGTAGATATGTTTTTTTTGCGTGTTTTTACATTTAATTGATAATGATGCGTTCAGTATAGTATATTTAGTGAGATTCAATTGTCTCCACAAAAAGGCACAGTCATCTTGTTTGAGCATGTGGAAATCAGTGACCAATATTATTATATTGTTTTTCAAGGAAGAGCATGTGCATATCAGTGGCCAATATTGTTATATAACTTGTGGTCGAGTGTTCACCAAAGCCATTGATATTCATGCATGATATGGATGATTTTTTTGATAACCAATCCAATATTTGTTCAATAAAGAAATGGCGTTATGGTTTGCCTTGTGATTGTTCTAAATTCAAAAAGAGTATTGGAAGCTGAAAAACAGCCGATAAACAAAATCCACAAGACAGTCAACACCAGAATTTTTGTTGTTTAAAAAGATAGATAATCCCTTCATTATCCATTCCCCAGTTTTGCATAACCAACACAGTTATAATAATACACGTTTTACATCTGTAACTATCTTGTTTCTAAGCCTCTGCAAACTGTCCCCTTATTTCAGTTCATTTGATAGACTTGCATTTTAGCCAATCAGTGCTCACTCTACGGTAAATTCACGTGCATGAGCTCAATGTTATCTATGTGAAACACATGAACTAATGCACTCTACTGGTGAAAAACTGTCAAAATGCATTCAGATTAGAGGTGGCCTCCAAGGTCTAAGAAATTAGCATATGAACTTCCTAGGTTTAACTTTCAACTAAGAATACCAAGAGAACAAAGCAAAATTGGTGATAATAGTAAATTGGAAAGTTGTTTCAAATTACATGCCCTATTTGAATCATGAAAGTTTTTTTTACTTGATTGTCCCTTTAACCCTTATTTTTTTAATACCTGTAAATTGATTAAACACATAGTTAAAATCCACAGCTAGCTCCAAGCAGTGCACTGCTACCAGAAAGGCTATGTACATATGCTTTTCACAAACAATACCAAGAGAAAAAAATATTGGCTATAATTACACTAGCATGGTTACTACTGACCATGCTATTGTGTTTTGTGCTGTACCTGCAGTTATGTTTAAAGCTGTTCTTTTATTTAACTCATTACAGAAACCAGTTGGTAAAACTCTGCATTTTATACTGGGCACCGCCATCTTGTAGCACATTGTTGTATCCCGTGACAGATCTGTAATGTTACTGGCTTTTTGACAGCTGCATATTTTCCTTCAGTTTAGCTCACACAATACAGAGTAGAAGCATTACATTTTTTTGCAGTTTTTTTTGCACAGTTTAAAAGCTCCATAACAAATATAAGCTCCAAGATGGCGGCACCCAGTGTGAAGATGCAAAGCTTCACTAAATGATAATTGTAAGGGATTAAAATAAGAGAATTACTTTAAAGACAGCTGCAGACACAAGAGGAAAATCAATAGCACTGTTGGTAGTAACTGTGCTCCTGTAGTTGTACTCAACAATTTAGGGAGAGATTACATATGTCGCTTCGCCCGCAAAAGCTGACGTCGGCTGTTTTTAGTGGGATATAGCTATCACATATACGGCACCGCATATAAATGCGGCACGTATATTTCACCCTTCGCCCACTAATTTTACTCCCATAAACTAACATAGAACCGGTGTTACAATTCGGTATCATATATTCAGCGCAAGGACTTATGCGGCGAAAATGGAGACATTTTACTCCATTTTCACCTTGCCACACATAAGCAGGCGCAGCAAGCCTTGCGCTGAATATGTAAGTATCGTAACTGCCTAGAAGTATTAACAAACACCTAACGCATGCGCAATATGTACCTTCCAACCGCCATCCCCCCACCGAAATAACTAAATAAAATGTATTAACCACTAATCTGCCATTCCCCCCACATCGCAAAGTATCTAATTACACTATTAACCCCTGATCCTCCAGTCCCCACAACGCAATCTACCTATTAACACTATTAACCCTTAAACCGCCAACCCCCCTCAATGCAATCTACCTAATTAACCTATTAACCCCAAAACCGCCATACCCCCACAAATCAAATAACTAATTTAATCACTAAGCCCCCTAACCTAACACCCCCTATATTAACCCCAATTACATAAAATAAAAAAGACTACCTTACTAATAAATTAATAAAAAATTACAAAAAATAAAAACTCTTAACTTAAAATTAAAATAAAAAATCCTAACATTACATTAAAAAAACTAAGATTAAATTAAAATAAAAAAATCTAATATTACAAAAAATAAAAAAATCTAAACTTACAGAAAAAAATAAAAATAAAAACCCTGATCTAATAACCCTATAAAAATAAAAAAATCCCCCCAAATAAAAAACCCCCCCTAATCTAACACTAAACTACCAATAGCCCTTAAAAGGGCTTTTGAAGGGCAGGTTTTTTTAGTGTTAGGTTTTTTTCATTTTGGGGGGTTGGATGTGTGGGGGGGTAATTTGTACATTATTTAGGTAAAAGAGCTGATCAAAAGGCCCCTTTAAGGGCTATTGGTAGTTTAGTGTTAGATTCGGGGGTGTTTTTATTTTAGGGGGATTTTTTATTTTTATAGGGGTATTAGATTAGGTTTAAAAATTATTTTTTTGATAATTTCGTTATTTTTTTCTGTAATTTCAGATCTTTTTTTGTAATATTAGATTTTTTTATTTTAATTTTAAATTAGGATTTTTTTATTTTTGTAATTTTTAACTACTCATTAGTAAGGTAGTCTTTTTTATTTTATGTAATTGGGGTTAACTTAGGGGATGTTAGGTTAGGGGGCTTAGCGATTAAATTAGTTATTTGCTTTGTGGGGAGATGGTGGTTTAGGGGTTAATAGTGTAATTAGATACTTTGCGATGTGGGGGGATGGCGGATTAGGGGTTAATACATTTATTAGGTAGTTTGCAATGTGGGGGGATGGTGGATTAGGGGTTAATCACTTTTATTAGTAGTTATAATGTGGGGGGATGGCGGATATAGGGGTTTTGACGTATCAGGTTTATTTTTGGAAGGCGGGTTTTAACTTTTACGGGTAATGTCAATTTTTTAGTTTTTTACTTATGCGCCGGCAGATCTTAATCTGCCGTAAACCACTGGCGACTCCAGAAATGTCTATTTCTGCACATTTCTGAACATCGCCAGTTTATCCAACTAACGGCAGTATATGAACTGCCGGCACCTTATATGTGATTCACCCGATGTGCGAGGTGAACTTAAGGGTGACGTGGGTTTCAGCAGTTGTACTGAAACCTGCGCCGCATATGTAATCTTGCCCTTGAAGGGTCATGAAACCTAACATTTTTATTTCATGATTCAGATAGAGAATAAAATGTTAAACAACTTTCTAATTTACTTCTAATATCTAATTTGTTTCATTCTCTTGGTATCATTTCTTGAAGGAGCAGCAATGCACTACTGGTTTCTAACTGAACACATGGGTAAGCCAATGACAATCAGTATATATATATGCAGTTACCAATCAACAGCTAGAACCTAGGTTATTTTGATAACAAGAGAAGGAAGCAAATTAAATAATAGAAGTAAATTTGAAAGTTGTTTAAAAACATAAATTATGCTTGCCAGATAATTTAATTTCCTTCTGTCCATGGTTTCATTTCTTACTGTTAGGAAATACTGAACCTGACCACCAGGAGGAGGCAAAGACACCCAAGCCAAAGGCTTAAATACTTCTCCCACTTCCCCTATCCCCTAATCATTCTGCCCGAGGGAACAAGGAACAGCAGGAAAAATATCAGGGTATAAAAGGTGCCAGAAGAAAAACATAATTTAGGGGGCCGCCCATCGGAGAAACACAGGCAGGAGCCGTGGACTCTCCTTATACAGAAAGAAATGAAATTATCTGTTAAGCATAATTTATGTTTTCCTTCTTAATATAAGGAGAGTTCACAGCTTCATTTCTTACTGTTGGAGGACTAGAGGACACTGAATGATAATGGGAGGGGCAAAAATAGAGGCGGACCCTAATCTGAGGGCACCACAGCCAGCAAAACCTTTCTCCCGAAGGCTACTTCAGCTGAAGCAAAAACATAAAACTTGTAAAATTTAGAAAGTGTGTAAGGAGAACCAGGTAGCCGCCTTACAAATCTGATCCATAGAGGCCTCTTCTTAAAGGCCCAAGAGGAAGCCACTGCTCTAGTAGAATGAGCCGTATTTCTCTGAGGAAGTCTATGTCCCGCTGTTTCATAAGCTAAGCGGATAAGACTCCTCAACCAAAAGGATAAGGAAGTCAAAGAGACCTTCTGACCCTTACGCTTCCCAGAATATGCCACAAACAAGGAAGAAGTTTGTCAAAAATCCTTAGTAGCTTGACTTCAAGGCACGAACCACGTCCAAATTATTTAGTAACCGTTCCTTCGAAGAGGTGGCAATTTCAGATACTCTGCGTGCCGAATCAATAGCCAGTAGAAAAAGAACTTTCCATGACAATTTAAAGGGACACTGAACCCAATTTTTTTCTTTTGTGATTCAGATAGAGCATGCAATTTTAAGCAACTTTCTAATATACTATTATCAATTTTTCTTAGTCCAAGGGGGAGGCGAAGATCTGAACACAGGTCTGATCCTAATCAGAGCCTTAACAAAAGACTGAACATCTGGAAGCTCAGAGAGCCTCTTGTGCAGTAAAACAGAAAAGGCTGAAATCTGTTCCCTCAGGGAAATGGCCGAAAGACCCTTCTCCAGACCATCCTGGAGAAACAATAGAATCCTGGCAACCTTAACTTTATGCCAAGGAAATCCACGCTCTTCACACCAGAATAAGTAGGTTCTCCACAGATATGATAGATGTGACGAGTAACCAGCTTACGACCTTGAATGAGAGTATCAATAACTCTCTCAGAAAACCCTCTCTTGGCAAGGACTAAGCGCTCAGTATCCACGCAGTCAGCCTCAGAGAATCTACATTTTGATGAACAAAAGGACCCTGTTCCAGCAGATCCCTGCGACAAGGAAACTTCCATGGAGGAGAAAATGACATCCTTACTAGATCCGCAAATCCCGTCTTTCGCGGCCACGATGGAGCAATCAATATTACTAAGTCCTGCTTGATGCGGGCCACTACCCAAAGAAGGAGTGGTGATGGCAGAAAAATGTATATTAGACTGAACCTCCAAGGCACTGCTAATGCATTTATTAGCTCCGTTGAGGATGCCTGGACCTCAAACCATATCTGGATAGTTTGGTATTGAGAGGAGATGCCATGAGATCTATCTCCGGCATCCCCCACATGTAAAATATCTAGACAAACACTTCGGGATGGAGAGACCATTCCCCCGGATGAAAAGATTGTCTGCTTAGAAAATCCACTTCCCAGTTGTCCACACCCAGAATGTGAATGAATTTCTGACAGTGAACAACCGTGGGCCTCCACCAACTCCAGAATCCAAGATACTTCCCTCATCGCTAGGGAGCTTCTCGTTCCCCACTGATGGTTGATGTAAGCCACTGAGGTTATATTGTCTGATTGAAATTTGATAAACCGGGACAAACCCAGAAGAGGCCAAGCCTTCAGAGCACTGTAGATTGCTCGAAGCTCCAGAATGTAGATCGGGAGGGAGCGTTCCTCCTGAGACCACAGGCCCTGTGCCTTCTTGGCACCCCAAACAGCTCCCTATCCTGAGAGACTCACGTCCATAGTCATAATCTCCCAGGATGGTCGTAGAAAGGATGTCCCTCTGGACAGATGATCTGAACAGAGAAATCAAGAGAGCGATTCTGTCGACCGGCTGTCCAGAAAAATCTGTTGAGTCAGATTTGAATGATTGCTGTTCCACTGTCTCAGCATGCACAGCTGTAACGGTCTGAGACAGAACCTGGCAAAGGGAATTATGTCCATGCTGGACACCATGAGACCAATTACCTCCATACACTGAGCCACATATGGCCTTAAGGAGGTCCGGAGGGCAAGACATGCCGAAGCTAGCTTGCAATGTCTTTGGTCGGTTAGAAATATCCTCAAAAGATATTGAGTCTATTTTAGTACCCAGGAATTCTACCCTGGTGCTTGGAATAAGAGAACTCTTCTCTAAGATTATCTTCCATCCATGTGATCGAAGAAGTGAAAGAAGAGATACCGAATGGTCCTCCACTAGATGAAAGGATGGTGCTTGAACCAGAATGTCCTCTAAGTAGGGAGCTACTGCTATACCCTGGGTTCTAGTGATGGCCAGAAGAGCCCCTAAAACCATTGTGAAGATTTGTGGAACAGTAGCTAGACCAAATGGAAGTGTAATGAACTGGAAGTGCTGATCCAGGAATGCAAACCTTAGGAACTGGAAGTGGTCTCTGTGGATTGGAACGTGAAGGCAGGTATCCTTCAGATCTATAGTGGTCATGAACTGTCCTTCCTGAACTAGAGGAAGGATGGACCTTATTGTCTCCATCTTGAACAAGGGGACATTTAGAAACTTGTTTAAGCACTTTAGGTCCAGAATCGGGCGGAAAGTTCCCTCCTTCTTTGGGACCACAAACAGGTTTGAGTAGTATCCCAAATCTCTTTCTGACATAGGAACCAGGACAATGACCCCTAAGGAGGATAGATCCTGCACGCACCCCAGAAAGGCTTCCCTCTTTTCTGGTTTTGAAGACAGGCTTAAGAGGAGAAATCTGCCCTTGGGTGGATGAGATTAGAAACCTATCTTGTATCCCTGAGCTATGACCTTCTGGAACCAAGGATCCTGCACATGCCTGGACTAAGCATCTGAAAACAGCAACAGTCTGTCCCTACACAATCCAGCTCCGGATCGGGGGTCGCTCCTTCATGCCAACTTGTTCTTGGTGGGCTTCTTGTTCTGCTTGTATTTATTCCAGGATTAAGCTTACTTCCAAGTTCTCTTGGTTTGCTCTGGCTTAGAGGAGGACTGCTGACGTTGGGACTTTTCAGAATGAAAGGAACAAAAGTTAGATCCTTGTCCCTTAGATTTGTTCTTTTTATCCTGTGGTAGGAAGGCACCCTTGCCCCCTGTAACCATGGAGATAATGGAGTCCATGCCTGGACCAAAAAAATTGTTTACCTTAAAGGGGAGGGAAAGTAGTCTAGACTTAGAAGTCATGTCCACAGACCAGAAATTCAGCCAGAGTGCCCTACGCGTCTGTACTGAGAAACCTGAGATTTTAGCATTCAGGTGAATAATCTGCATGTTTGCATCCCAGATAAAAGAATTAGCAATTCTCAAAGCCTTAATTCTTTCTTGGATAACATCAAGGGGACCCTCCACCTCGATCAAATATGCTAAAGAGTCACACCAGTAGGCCGCAGCTCCAGCAATTGAGGCAAATAAATATCCTGTATGCTAAAATATTTTCCTGAGAAAAGTTTCCATCTTCTTATCCATCGGCTCTATAAAAGACGAGCTATCCTCAAGAGGATATGCTTAGTTAATGTGGAGATAGCGCCATCCACCTTAGGGACAGAACCCCACAACTCCAGCTGAAAGTCCGGGACCGGGAATAATTTTTTAAAGGCAGACGAAGGGGAAAAGGAAGATCCAATTCTATCCCTCTCGTTTTTAATAATGTTCGCCATTTTTACAGGTACAGGAAAAGTTAGCGGCGCTACCCTGTCCTCGTACACTCTAATTTAGGGATCAAAGGTTTATCAGGCAACTTGGCCTCTGGAACCTCTAATGTCGACAGAACCTCTTTTAGAAGAAAATGTAAGTGTTCAATTTTAAATCTTAAGGCTGGCTCCTCCTCAGACGGAAGCCTAGAGGTAGCTGACTCCGATCCAGAAATTTCACCCTCTGAAGACTCAGAGTGTGACCCATCCTGGATACTTGAAAAGCAGACAAATCTAGTATATCACTGGATGTCCCCTGGACCGGAGAGCTATGTTAAACCTTTCACTTGCGCTTAGCAGGGTGAGGTAAAGCACTAAGAGCCTCAGACACCACCATTTTTAACTGCGCGGTAAAGTCCGATGGTAAAAGGCTCCCTCCAGACGGAGGATCAGGCATGCTACGGGAAGCTGCATGTGGCAATGGAGATGACTGATGGGTATGTATGTCACGGGATGGCAAGTCATCAGAGGTGGACGGCTCAGTAGTACCAAAGGGGTTAACCTTCTTAGACATAATAACCTTGTTGACGCATATGGAACATAATTGATAGGGCGGGCACACCAAGGCCTCATCACAATATATACAGGTATTACTATTAGGAATAGAGGGAGTACCCTCAAGCATATCAGAAGCCTCCACAGTAGGATACAGAATAAATAAACTTTTTATTTCTCACAAAACGGCACCTTTACACCCCCAATGACTGGGCACTCACCACCTCGTAGACCCAGGCAACCAGAGAAGAAGCGATCTCTCCGACAGTTAGCTTGGTCAGGAAAGAGTAAATTAAAGTGTGACCACATCCGGTCACGTGGTGTGCAAGGCATGACTGCACCTGCTATCAGAAAAAGCACGCCAAGCTACAAGCTGCACAGCGTTCAAAGTGAAAGTAAAAACTTCTATGTTCCATTACCGCATAACAACAGTCTATGAGCCTAAAAAACTAAAATAAATCTCACACATAAAGCAGCATAAAATCAAAGTAACACATTTGATTAATCCCCACTGTTCAATAACCTCCCTTGGGAGATATTAACCCATGATTCTATAAATAAAAGGAGCCACACTGTGACCCTGCAATTTCAACATAAGTAAAAATTGAAACAATCTTACCAGAATCCTTGCTGTGGAACAGAAACACAGCCTCTCAAGTGTGACAGTCTTGTAGCATCGCTCCTGACATGGACATGAGTGAAGAAAGCAGACAGTGAAACTCATCAACACTGGTTGCTTAAGGAACTGTTAGCAGGTAGTCTGGATGGGTTCCCAGGAAGACTCTCCCTGCATCTCCAGACTCTAACTTTCGTCAATGCTCTCACTGAGAGGCTGACAAGACTACTTAAAACTCCAGTTCCATATCGAAAGGCATATACCCCTCCTGAGGAACAACTCCGAAATCTTCTGACATTTCACTGCCATCCTCCTGTGATGAAAAGCAAAGAATGACTGGGGCATAGGGGAAGCCTTTGGCTGCGGTGTATTTGCATCCTCCTGGTGGCCAGGTTCAGTATTTCCCAACAGAAAGGAATGAAGCCGTGGAAGGAAATTGTATTCTCTATCTGAATCATGAAAGAAAAATGTGGGGTCTTATGTGACATTAAAGACATTAATATTGATTATGATTTTTCTATCCCTATGTTAAAAATATATTTTCACAAATAAACTGTCAGGGTTCTTTTGGTGGACAGCAACATGGCCCACAAGCAAAAAAAACCCAAAAGCTTTTGTTTCTAAGTACAGGTAAAAAACTGTAATGCATAGTAGATAATTAAATAATATTCTTTTGAAATGATTTTCATACTACAAAAACAGGGTTTTAATGTATTTGAGTGCTGTTCATTTATATGCATAAAATATAACTATATATATATATATATATATATATATATATATATATATATATATATATATATATATTTATATATATATTTATTTATTATTCTTTAAGTGTATCTTTTTCTTTTTAATATTCCATCCCCCATTCTTTTGTACCCAGTGGTGTTCCACAATGGAATGTAAAAATCAATACACTTGGGACAGTGATTAAATGCAAAATATGCAAGTTCTAAAATGGTTTGTGGTCTTTTAACAAGCAAAACAAAAATATCTTTAGATTACTCTGGAAGATCTGATATGCCATAAAATGTATGTTATTTCCTTAACTACAAACTACTGCTGATACAAATAAAAAAACTTGTTTTTTCCTTGTATTCTATATTTTCTGCTGATATTCACTCTAATTCTCCTCCATGGGACAAACTCCAGGGACACTTGAAATGCAAAGCCAACAAAAATGCTGCTCCTTTCTTTTGACAAGGCTAAGCAAACATTAAATATAAACTGTTTGGTTTGCAGGATTGCTAACATGCCTATTCTAGCACAACGTTACTCTGCTCACAGTTTATGAAAATTATGAGCAATAAACAATATGTTTGTAAGTTTATTTTAAAACACACTACTTTTAAAAACTATATTTCAAAGGTAAGGCACAAAATAGAGTTTGAAAGCAATGTATATCTGTTCTTATTTCTACAGATGTTACATATTTGCTCTCATAACCTCTGATCTTATGTGCAATGACATCTGGAGTCATTTATATTTATGGTGGGTTTAAGATTTCCAATGCACTGCAGCGATTCTGTACTATGCTGTAATCAAAAGAAAAGACCTCAATGATTAAACTGATATTCTTCAAAATAGCATAATTTATGCTTACCTGATAAATTCCTTTCGGCTAGATTACGAGTTGTGCGTTAGGCTTAAAAAGCAGCGTTAAGTGGTCCTAACGCTGCTTTTTAACGCCCGCTGGTATTACGAGTCTTGCAGGTACAGGTGTACAGCTCACTTTTTTGGCCAGACTTGGAAATACCGCAAATCCACTTATGTCAATTGCGTATCCTCTTTTTTCAATGGGACTTGCATAGCGCCGGTAGTCTGCCAAAAAGTTAGCAGTAGACCCTCTCCTGTCAAGACTGGTAACGCATTCTAAAGTCAGTAGTTAAGAGTTTTACACTACAACGCCGTAGCATAAAACTCTTAACTAAATTGCTTAAAAGTACACAAACACCCATAAACTACCTATTAACCCCTAAACCGAGGCCCTCCCACATCGCAAACACAAAAAAATGTTTTAATCCCTAATCTGCCAAACCGGACATCTCCTCCACTATAATAAATATATTAACCCCTAAACCGCCGCACTCCCGCCTCACAAACATTAGTTAAATATTATTAACCCCTAATCTGCTGTCCCTAACATCGCTGACACCTACCTACATTTATTAATCCCTAATCTGCCGCCCCCAACGTCGCTGCCACTATACTAAAGTTATTAACCCCTAAATCTAAGTCTAACCCTAACCCCCCTAACTTAAATATAATTAAAAGAAATCTAAAGAAAAATTACTATCATTAACTAAATTATTATTATTTAAAACTAAATACTTAATTATAAAATAAACCCTAAGATAGCTACAATATAACTAATAGTTACATTGTAGCTATCAGGGTTTATTTTTATTTTACAGGCAAGTTTGTATTTATTTTAACTAGGAAGAATAGTTATTAAATAGTTATTAACTATTTAATAACTACCTAGCTAAAATAAATACAAAAGTACCTGTAAAATAAAACCTAACCTAAGTTACAATAACACCTAACACTACAATATAATTAAATTAATTCCCTAAATTAAATACAATTAAATAAAATTAGTACAAAAAAAAACACACTAAATTACAGAAAATAATAAACAAATTACAAGATTTTTAAACTAATTACCTAATTTAATCTCCCTAACAAAATAAAAAAGCCCCCCCAAAATAAAAAAAACCCTACCCTACACTAAATTACAAATAGCCCTTAAAAGGGCCTTTTGCAGGGCATTGCCCCAAAGTAAGATTTTTTTTTTTATTTTTTTTTTTAAATGTTTTTATTAAGGCAAAAAAAAACCAAAGATAACAATCAGGGAAGAAAGGGCAACATCTCCAAAGTAATAATACAGATCAATAGTCTCGTACAGTAATACAACATTAAGCAGAACCTTAGTTGAGGCAAGGTATCACCCTTTATCTATGCCTCTTTTTGTGGTGTTTAAGCACTCTGGTGTCTTCAATAAATTGGAGATCTGCTCATGGGATCTGGTGGCAGGGGTCAATCTGAAGACATCTATAGAAATTCAAAGAGTCCTCATCATATGCTAGCTTGTTTTTCGGCATGAATTCAAAATGCCCCTAACCAAACAGGACCGTTCAAGGGACCAGTAATTGCACTGAACCATTGTTACCCTTGGGGACAAGATGATGAGGTCAATAATAAAACAGTTTCATTGTATATAAATTATAGTCAAACTTTGAGTGCAATATACAAACATACAAATATAGTGTAAAACAACGCTATCAAAATTGCTCTACTAGATGATATCAGTGATGTACCAGAACTGATCTCAGTTGCTACTATAAAGATAGATTGACATTCATACTGGACATTAATAGGAACTTGAACATTAGTAAAACTATAGGTCCAAAACTCTTTGATAAACCAAAATACAATAAACACAGGAGAATTTCCTATATTAGGGCCCGAAGAACCTTTTCACATGTATGCAGGGAAACACTTAGGCTTAGGTCTTCAGACTGGGTAGAGACTGCTTAACTCTACCAGAAGAGAGTGCGGAGGAGAAAGTATTCGTCCCTACCGCACAAGAATGGTAGGGGGCGGGAGATAGTCCAGTAAAAAGTTACTCTAACTTTGCTGGTTAGCATACTCAACAGTTATATAAGTACTAATATTATGGATAGGATTGTAGAGAGGTTTCAGGTACAGCCAAATCCCAAGGGATCACACGATGCATGGTATTCTATTCGCAATGCGCATTAATAGTTATAGGGAAGTGTTTATTATGAACACATTTAGTTAGAGAGGATAACCAGGTGCTAGAATTTACTCATTGTCTGATGTAGGGCACCATAGTGGGGGTAATGTCTTCTACATTTACTATTAGGGACTTGGGATTAAATATTAGCAGCGTTTAGCAGGTGTGCATAAATCTAGATAACCAGATAACAACATCTTGTGAAGCAATATGCACTGGAAAAAAGGCATTATTAATAGTTAGGCATAATACTTCCCAGCCACCCAGCAAAGGAGTTGCAGCATTATATGGAGCTGTAGACTTGCAGGAGAGACAGCCAACATCCCTCCAGATGGATCAGGCACATGAGCTAAAGTAATAGCTATCTTATATATAGGGGAATGACCGTCAGAACCAGATCACAAATACAGGGAGCTATTAGTATAAGGGTCAATTGGGAGAGCATACTGCACATCTCTTGGTTACAAATCAGCAGGAGGCAATAAATGCAAATGATAAATTCAGAGGTTTAAATTGGACAGACCTGAGCAATCCTATACAGTTATAAAGTGAATAAACAGAAACATATTCTTTGAAATAAACAGCGTAGCCTGAATTTCCAACCAAGATAAACATAGAGAACCTGTCTAAGTTCAGGCCACATGGCTTCATACTTACTGATTCCTCCCACATAGGCACTAACTGATACCCCAGTAGCTAAGTACCAATCCATGCATATAAAAGGTGGGAAAACATAAGAGTTAAAAAACTGTAGTACATATTGTCTATCTATGGGAAATTATCACAATGATTTTAAGCTTAGTTGAACTTAGAGCACTATACAGGAGATAATAGGAGGTATAATACGTATAACAAAAGCTAAATCCCTCATGTGCCTCCATAGGCTGCTATGGAGGCACATAATTCTGTTATTTAAGGCAATGGATATTATTCACAGAGCCATAGCAGCCTTAGTGTATAAATGTCTATAGGGGCCGGGTAGTCAAGTGTCCTTGAACCCACTGTGAACTCGGTAAACTAACCCACAGCAACTCGCCATCTTATGTGCACAGTCTGGGCATCTGGGAGGGCTGCGCCACCCCGGGAAAGCTGAGTAAAGTGTATCACAGATATGCCGCCAAGATAATTCGAGTAAGAAAACTCAACAGCCCTCAAGCGAGACCAGGCTGTCCGGGTGACCGTAGGAGGGTAATGGCTCCCAGACCGGAGCATCCAGAGACTTTGAAGATGTTCCCGGCAGGATGCATAGGGGCCACTCGAATTTGAAGAGGGGAAGCGAAGTCCCTCTCCTGAGTCCGCCTCCACCGGCATCAATGATGGAGCACCTGGCCAGGAATCTGTGAGTGCCGTAGCGCCCCGTGGCACCAGTTCCGCTCCGTGCTCCATATCAGGGGAAGCGCTGCACATTCGCGCCGCTTGAACTTTGTGCGTGAAAGCATCTAGTCTGTCACAGATTCTCCTCCCATATTCTTCCAAAAGGGCTTTAATGCAGGCGTACAGGCCTTGGGTCTCCATGCCGGGTAACAGCGCACCCCCCTCCAAAATGGCTGATCAGCGTGTGGTAGGGAGCTGCACTGCAGTTCCGCAGCTCACAAAAATGCTTAATTAGTCGCCAGATCTGTATCCCGCGTATCTCAGGGTACTATCAATGCTATTGCCCCTCAGGCACCAGTAGAGGAAGGGAATATATCTATTATAAATTCCTTTTTTTAAAAAGCTTAAGTCAGGAGCTCCTGTATAGTGCGTCTTGCAGCTTTGGCGGTTAGCTCCGCCCCCCAAAGTAAGATAATTTAATTTAATTGTATTTAATTTAGGGAAATAATTTAATTATAGTGTGGTGTTAGTGTAACTTAGGTTAGGTTTTATTTTACAGGTCAATTTGTCTTTATTTTAGCTAGGTAGTTTATTAAATAGTTAATAACTATTTAGTAACTATTCTACCTAGTTAAAATAAATACAAACTTGCCTGTAAAATAAAAATAAACCCTAAGCTAGCTACAATGTAACTATTAGTTATATTGTAGCTAGCTTAGGGTTTATTTTATAGGTAAGTATTTAGTTTTAAATAGGAATTATTTAGTTAATGATAGGAATTTTATTTAGATTTATTTAAATTATATTTAAGTTAGGGGGGGGGTAGGGTTATACTTAGGTTTAGGGGTTAATAAGTATAATGTAGGTTGTCAGCGATGTCGGGGGTGGCAGATTAGGGGTTAATAAGTATAATGTAGGTGTCGGCGATGTCGGGGGCGGCAGATTAGGGGTTAATATGTATAATGTAGGTGTCGGCGATGTTGAGGGTGGCATATTAAGGGTTAATAAGTATAATGTAGGTGTCGGCGATGTTGGGGGCAGCAGATTAGGGGTTAATAAGTGTAAGATTAGGGGTGTTTAGACTCGGGGTTCACGTTAGGGTGTTAGGTGTAAACATAACTTTTATTTCCCCATAGGAATCAATGGGGCTGCGTTAAGAAGTTTAACGCTGCTTTTTTGCAGGTGTTAGACTTTTTTTCAGCCGGCTCTCCTCATTGATTCCTATAGGGAAATTGTGCACGAGCACGTTACACCAGCTCACCGCTAACGTAAGCAGCGCTGGTATTGGAGTGCGGTAATGAGCAAAATTTTGCTCAAAGCTCACTTATTGTCTGGTTTGTAAAAACCCGTAATACCAGCGCTGTCTGTAAGTGAGCGGTGAACATAAACTTCTCGTTAACACAGCACAGCCTCTAACGCAAAACTCGTAATCTAGGTGTTTATTTCTTGGTGGTGATAGTCAACGAAAATCCTTACTTGATGGAATTCACTTCCTGGCCACCAGGAGGAGGGAAAGACACCCCTTAAAGTAAATGTAAAGTGTTAAAATACAATTAAAAACAGGGGCACTTTCATTCATTAAACTTTACATTGCAGCATTTTTTTTAAATGCTTACCTTTTTCTTTAGGAAACCCAGACCGACGAACCCAGACCGGCGATTCAGCATATCGATGACGAAACCGTCTTCTTCCAATCGATGCGTGGCCTAACGGATGGACGCGCTGGGGTGCACTCCATGATTGAAGGAAGTCGGTTTGCTCATTGCTGAGTTAAGTACAGAGGAGCTGCGGGCGGAGAATCACTGGTCTGGGTTTCATAAAGAAAAAGGTGAGTATTTAATAAAAAATGCTGCAATGTAAAGTTTAATAGTATTTTTAAAAACCAGGCACTAATCCATTCACTTTACATTCACTTTAACTCTAAAAATATGAAGGCCGCTTGGACTGAAAGTCGCTTTATATCCGAGAGAAACAAATCCCAGAACCCTAGGATACCAAACAAATCAAGCCTACAGAATAAAGACAAGATCCTTCTTATTAAGAGTTAAAGAGATTGTTATGCATATTCTGGCAACCTAACCCCAGGAAGTCTCCAATCTTGATGTCAAGGATATAAAACTTCCTTGGGAAAAAATACTGGTCGTTAAGGAGAAACTAATTCCCACAAGTAAGGATTTTCATGGACTATCACCACTTTAGAAAGAAAATATGGTTATAAATAATAATGTAATGGTTCAGATAAAGAAAATTTTTTAAAAAACAGTGAGATAGTGTGTAGGTATTGGCACCTTTTAAAGGCAAATTAAACTCAAAGGGGCCGATTTAACAAGGGCCAAATGGCCCCTGTTCCCCTTGTTTCCGCGCTTGCCGGAAAAAGGAGTTAAGAAGCAGCGGTCTTAAGAAATAACCCCTGGGTGCAAACACTGCAGTGCAATAACCACATGACTCTATGTGACCTTATCATCAGCTTGCTTTTAATGATGTGCTTTCTGGGAGATTATATTTTGTTAGAGTGAGGCTACTGCTAGACTAGAGACACATTTTTTGTAAAATATCTATACCTATATATAATTAAATATCCCGTTGTTTGTCTCTTCTCAGTACTAAGGGACATTTTAAAACCAGAAGTACCCCTGGCGGATTTAGTAACCACTGCAGCACCATCGCTTCATCCCTTACTAGCACAGTCATTGCACAAGTGCATTTCATTTCAGCATATGTCTTTTTTTTAAGAGCGAATTCTGTCCTTACTTTCACTTTTGCACAAATTGATATCAAACTGTTCAAGTTATCTATATATTCCTCAGGCATACACAATGCACTTGCACATTAATAAAAACACTTGTAACTTTCTATAATGTAAGCAAAGGATAACATCCAATCACTAGAGACAGAATAAGGAAGAAATGTAGGTGCTTCTTCCTTTAAATCCCTGCCTGTTTTGTTAGAATGGCATCATCATATAGTGTGTGATCTCTTCAACAAAGAAGCAGGGGTAGTTTTTAATTATAAAAATGAAAAACACTGCTCTTTCAGTTTATATCTCCGTATCCATTCAGTTACTTTCATATCTTGCTTATATGCAGATAGCAGCTTTTAGAATACTTCTTAATTACTTTGCATGTTGGGGTGTGGCTTTTATGGATCTAATATCTTGCCCCTGTACTATTCAGAGAAACATGAGACCCCATGTTTAAAACAGGAGATTCTTCTCCTTCAGAGATTTGGAAATTTGACTGAGGCTGACTCTCTCTTTTTGATCTAGATACACAGAACCCCTCATTGGGAAGAGGTGCCTCGCTTTCAAATAATGAGAGGATATGTGCCCTTCTCTACTTAACGTAGGGATGAAAAACATTTATTTTGAAAATTTAGTATATTTTTATTATAAAAAGTTTGGAAAAATATGAACTTTTAACAAGCAGCGGATACTGCTGTCTCCGGCCGAAGTTTCCGGCTCGCCGGAAACTGAAGTTAAGAAGCAGCGGTCAAAAGTCCGCTGCTCCTTAACTTCTCCACCACCTTTTAGGTGGCGGACTGCAATCATCTCGATCCGATAAGTTTGAGATGATTGACACCCCCTGCTAGCAACCGATTGGCCGCGAATGTGCAGGGGGCGGCATTGCACAAGCATTTCAAAAGAAATGCTTGTGCAATTTTAAATGCCGACACCGTATGCTATCAGCATTTAGCGATGCCGGGCGGACATGATTCGCTACAGCGAATCATGTCCGCCCGGCATTTATTAAATCTACCCCAATCCCTCTTATATGAAGATACTGGAATATGCTTTGAAGAAGAGTTTTTATAAGGAAAAATAGAGTAAAATGTTTATGTCTATTATGAAAGCATGTTGCTCTTCTATGAATATGAAAAACATAATTTATGCTTACCAGATAAATTCCTTTCCTTCCGGATAGGGAGAGTCCACGGCTTCATTCCTTACTGCTGGGAAATACAACACCTGGCCACCAGGAGGAGGCAAATACACTCCAGCCAGAGGCTTAAATATCAATCCCAATTCCTCATTACCCCAGTCATTCTGCCAAGGGAACAAGGAAAAGTAGGAGAAACATAAGGGTATGAAAGGTGCCAGAAGAATAAAATAAATAATAGGGAACCGCCCATATTCGGTAGGAAAGGAATTTATCTGTTAAGCATAAATTATGTTTTCCTTCCTAAGATAGGGAGAGTCCACGGCTTCATTCTTTACTGTTGGGAAAACTATACCCAAGCTCCAGAGGACACAGAATGAGTGACGGGAGGGAACAAAAAGAAAGAGGCGGACCCTGTTCTGAGGGTACCACAGTCTGCAAAACTTGTCTCCCAAAAGCTGCAAAAACATCAAACTTGTAAAAATTTTAAAAAGTATGTAAGGAGGACCAGGTAGCCGCCTTACAAATCTGATCCATAGAGGCCTCGTTCTTAAAGGCCCAAGAGGAAGCCACTGCTCTAGTGGAATGAGCCTCTCAGGAGGATGATGTCCCACTGTCTCGTAAGCTAAGTGGATGACACTCCTTAACCAAAAAGATAGGGAAGTCGAAGTAGACTTCTGCCCCTTACGCTTCCCTGAAGATAGAACTTCAAGACGCGAACCACATGCAAATTGTGAAGTAAGCGTTCCTTCGATGAAGAAGGATTAGGACACAAGGAAGGAACCACAATCTCCTGATTGCTGTTGCGATCTGACACAAACTTAGGAAGAAAACCTAATTTTGTACGTAAAACTGCCTTATCTGCATGAAAAATTAGATAAGGGGGCTCACATTGCAAAGCAGAGATCTCAGAAACTCTGAGCGCAGAGGCAATAGACAATAAAAAGAGAACCTTCCAAGATAACAATTTAATGTCAACGGAATGCAGAGGCTCAAACAGAACCTGTTGCAAAACCTGAAGAACAAGATTTAGGCTCCAAGGAAGAGCCCCAGATCTAAACACAGGTCTGATCCTAATCAGAGCATTAACAAAGGACTGCACGTCTGAAAGCTAAGCTAGTCTCTTGTGCAATAAAACTGACAGGGCCGAAATCTGTCCCCTCAGGGAACTAGCAGAAAGGCCCCTCTCTAGTCCATCCTGGAGAAAAGATAAGATCCTGGGAATCTTAACTCTGTGCCAGGAAAAACCACGCTCTTCACACCAGAATAAGTAGGTCCTCCACACCTTGTGGTAGATACGCTGAGTAACTGGTTTACAAGCTTGAATAAGAGCATCAATGACACTCTCAGAGAAACCTCTCTTGGCTAAGACTAAACGTTCAATCTCTACGCAGTCAGCCTCAGAGAATCTAGATTTTGATGAACAAATGGACCTTGTTTCCGCAGGTCTCTGTGACAAGGTAACTTCCACAGATGAGGACATCCCCTTTAGATTCGCAAACCACATCCTTCGCGACCACGATGGAGCAATCAGGATTACTGATACTCGCACCTGCTTGATGCGGGCCACCACTCAAGGAATAAGCAGTAATGGAGGAAAAAGATATATGAGTTTGAACCTCCAGGGCACTGCTAGAGCATCTATTAGATTCGCTTGGGGATCCCTTGACCTCGACCCGTACCTGGGTAGCTTGGTATTGAGACGCGATGCCATGAGATCTATCTCTGGTATCGCCCACTTGCTGCATATCTCTGCAAACACCTCGGGATGGAGAGACCATTTCCCTGGATGGAAGGATTGCCTGCTGAGAAAATCTGCCTCCCAGTTGTTCACACCCGGAATGTGGATCGCTGACAAAGAACAGCTGTGGGCCTCCGCCCACTCCAGAATCTGAGAAACTTCCTTCATTGCCAAGGAACTTCTCATTCCCCCCTGATGGTTGATGTAAGCCACCAATGTTATTGGAATCTGATAAACTGGGACGAACCCAGAAGTGGCCAAGTCTTCAAGGCCTTGAAGATTGCCCATAGTTCCAAAATATTGATCGGGAGGGAAGACTACTCCTGAGTCCACAACCCCTGTGCCTTCCTGGCACCCCAAACAGCTCCCCATCCAGATAGGCTTGCATTTGTAGTCACAATCTCCCAGGATGGTCTTAAGAAGCATGTCCCTTGGGACAGATGATCTAGACAGAGCCACCAAGAGAGCGATTCTCTCAACCGGCTGTCTAATACAATCTGTTGAGACAGATTTGAATGATCGCCGTTCCACTGCCTCAGCATGCACAGTTGTAAAGGTCTAAGACGGAACCTGGCAAAAGGAATGATGTCCATGAAGGACACCATGAGACCAATCACCTCCATATACTGAGCCACAGAGGGAATCAAGGAGGTCCGGAGGGCAAGACATGCCGAATTTAGCTTGCAACATCCCTGGTCTATTAGAAATATCCTCATGGATATGGAGTCTATTATAGTACCCAAGAATTCCACCCTGGTACTTGGGATAAGATAACTCTTTCCCAAGTTTATCTTCCAACCATGTGGTCGAAAAAGACTGAGAAGGGATTCTGAGAATTCTTCCGCAAGATGAAAGGATGGTGCTTGTATGGGGCTACTGCAATACCCTGAGTTCTGGCAACGGCTAGAAGAGCCCCCAGAACCTTCATAGAGATTCTTGGAGCAGTAGCTATGCCAAACAGAAGGAAAATTAACTGGAACTACTGGTCCAGGAATGCAAACCTCAGGAACTGAAAGTGTTCCCTGTGGATTGGAACATGAAGGTAAGTGTCCTTCAGATCTATAGTCATCAGAAACTGGACTTCCTGAATTAAAGGAAGAATGGACCTTATCGTCTCCATCTTGAAGGAAGGGACACTGAGAAATTTAAGCACTTTAGGTCCAGAATTGGGCACAAAGTTCCCTCCTTCTTTGGGACCATGAAAAGGTTTGAATACAACCCCAAACCTCTTTCTTTGATAGGCAGCGAGACAACAACTCCTAAGGTGGATAGATCCCGAACGCACCCTAGAAAGGCATCCCTCTTTTCTGGTGTGGTAGACAGATTCAAGAGAAGTAATCTGCCCCTTGGCGGACGAGATTTGAAGACTATCTTGTATCCCTGAGATACAAGATCCTGTACATCTTTGAACCAGGCGTCTGAAAAAGAGACAGTCCGCCCCCTACATGATCCGATCCTGGATCGGGGGCCGCCCCTTCATGCCGATTTGTTTTCGGTGGGCTTTTTGTTCTGCTTCTATTTATTCCAGGACTGAGCCAGCTTCCAAGTACTCTTGGGTTGCTCGGGCTTGGAGGAGGATTGTTGTCGTTGGGATTTGTCAGAATGAAAATTAGAAGATTATCTTGCGGTAGGAAGGCACCCTTGCCTCCAGTAACGGTGGAAATAATGGAGTCCAGGCCTGGACCAAATAAAATATTTCCTTTGAAGGGAAGAGAAAGGAGTCTGGATCAAGACTTCAACCAGACCAAGACTTCAACCAGAGTGCCCAGCAGGCTAGGACCGCAAAGCCAGAGGCCTTTGCATTTAGGCGAATAATTAGTCTGTTCACATCACAGATAAAAGAATTAGCAATTCTCAGAGCTAGAATAACTTCCATGCCTGTTCATTTATATTTACAACTCAGGGTGCAAGTTCTGGGGTTGTTGCTTCCCTTGTTCAGAGAAGAATTGCCTGGTATTTCGGCTCTGGACTGTCATTGGGCAGGATCAGACTGATATGCTACAGGATATTTTTTCTCTGTGAAGGGGCATAGTGTGCTAAAAGAACTTGCACCCTGAGTTGCAAATATAAATGAACAGGCATGGAAGTTATTCTAGCTTTTGTTCTATCTCAGGAGTGCTGTTCTCTTTCTCTTTTTTCACATTTATGTAAATTACTCTTGGGTTTCCGTAAGAGTAATGGGTAAGCCAGACGTGGAGCCCGTGCACACATGCACTTAGAGAGATACAACGGCACCTCAGTGACGAGGCCCACAGAAGGCCGAAATGATTGTCTGGAGTTGTTGCTTCCCTTGTTCAGAGAAGAATTGCCTGGTATTTAGGCGCTGGACTTTCATTGGGCAGGATCAGACTGATATGCTACAGGATATTTTTTCTCTGTGAAGGGGCATAGTGTGCCAAAAGAACTTGCACCCTGAGTTGCAAATATAAATGAACAGGCATGGAAGTTATTCTAGCTTTAGTTCTATCTCAGGAGTGCTGTTCTCTTTCTCTTTTTTCATATATATATATATATATATATATATATATATATATATATATATATATATATATATATATATATATATATATTGTCTTTGGGAAATAGATGTATGAGTGCTGCCAGCATTGCTGCAGAGGTTGAAGGGGTGGGGGTCAGTCGACAGACCATACGCTGCGCACTGCATCAAATTGGTATGCATAGTTGTCATCCCAGAAGGAAGCCTCTTCTAAAGATGATACACAAGATAGCCCGCAAACAGTTTGCTGAAGACAAGCAGACTAAGGACATGGATTACTTGAACCATGTCCTGTGGTCTGATGAGACCAAGATAAACTAATTTGGTTCAGATGGTGTCAGGCGTGTGTGGTGGCAACCAGGTGAGGAGTACAAAGACAAGTGTGTCCTGCCTACAGTCAAGCATAGTGGTAAGAATGTCATGGTCTGGGCCTGCATGAGTGCTGCCGGCACTGGGGAAATACAGTTCATTGAGGGAACCATGAATGCCAACATGTACTGTGACATACTGAAACAGAGCATGATCCCCGACCTTCAGAGACTGGGCCGCAGGGCAGTATTCCAACACGATAACAACCCCAAACACACCTCCAAGACGACCACTGCCTTGCTAAAGGCGATGGACTGGCCAAGCATGTCACCAGACCTAAACCCTATTGAGCATCTGTGGGGCATCCTCAAACGGAAAGTGGGGTAGCGGAAGGTCTCTAACATCCACCAGCTCTGTGATGTCGTCATGTAGGAGTGGAAGAGGACTTCAGTGGCAACCTGTGAAGCTCTGGTGAACTCCATGCCCAAGAGGGTTAAGGCAGTGGTGGGTAATAATAGTGGCCACACAAAATATTGACACTTTGGGCCCAATTTGGACATTTCCACTTTTTTTACCAATGGTTTAGACATTAATGGCTGTGTGCTGAGTTATTTTGAGGGGACAGCACTGTTATACAGGCTGTACACTCACTACTTTACATTGTAGCAAAGTGTCATTTCT
This sequence comes from Bombina bombina, assembly GCF_027579735.1. Classification (NCBI taxonomy): domain Eukaryota; kingdom Metazoa; phylum Chordata; class Amphibia; order Anura; family Bombinatoridae; genus Bombina; species Bombina bombina. The sequence goes on from NC_069499.1 coordinate 419,599,542, forward strand.
TCAGTGTTGTCACATGAAAAGATATAATAAAATATTTACAAAAATGTGAGGGATGTACTCACTTTTGTGAGATACTGTATATATATTCTTTTTTAATTTATCATTTTTATTAAATTTTAAAAAAATAACATACATCGAAATAAAAGTGGTATAAGATGAAACAAAATAAATATGATCGCATTGATCTGTTTAGAAATGTCCATTTTGTGAATGTAATCCTGTTAAAGAACAGTCCTCCCCATTTAGGGTAAGTAGTAAAGACAATGCATTATTGAAATAAATGACAATATATATCATTGAAGACATAAAAAACAAAAAACAAAACAAAAAAAGAAACAGAAATTAACTAGAAACTAGTGGTGCCAATCACTTGTTCGATAAGGAAAAAATAATTTTAACTTGCATAAACTTGAACATCTATATAGTAGATTTATGTTGTGTATTACGTAGGATATTTTATGTACCAAAAAGGGTGCATGCAGTGTGTTTGATTAGCCTACACCTTAGTCTCATGTAGAGTTGAAAATCTGCCTACTGGTCTCCCAGTAGAATTTTATGTCCTGGTACATATCTAGATTGTTATTTGTAAGATACCCATACTCTTTAAGAATTATTATGTTGTAAATTGTAACCAATGGATGGTTACAATTTACAACATAAAATGTTGTAAATTGTAACTAATGGATGCCATTGGGATTGTTTGGGATTTCCATAGTGATGCGATAAGAGATTTGGCTGCATTCAGGGAAAACTGTCTTGTAAGTAGTTTACATAACCGTTTTGGCAAAAGATTCAATAAGGCTAAAGGGGAATCAAGGGGAATTTGGGTGTTTGAACCTACCAAAATGTTAATAAATAACTCAATTATGGACCAGAATGGCTGTAATCTAGGGCACTGCCACCATATATGATGCATCGTACCCCTTTCACTGCATCCTCTCCAACACAAGCTGGAGGTTCTAGGGAAGATGCTTTTTAGACTAGCAGGGGTGAGATACCATCTTGTCGATACTTTATAATTAAGTTCTAAGAATCTTGTGTAATAATATTTTTTTGTACAGGAGATAATATATGACCAATCAGAGTCAGACAATGTCTTACCTAACTCTTGGTACCATCTCTCAGTATAATTTGGCAAGGTACTATTCTCTGCTCCCAGCAATAACTTCTTGGCCCAAGCAAGGGAATGCTTCAGGGGAAGTTCTATTAGGCATATTTGTTCTAAAGGGGTCAGAGCTCGTGTTAGTGCATCTTTGGCAGGGGAGGTAGCAAGCAGATGGTGCAATTGTTGGATTTTAAGCCACTTAGTAAAGTCTCCATTCAGAAGATTTTTCAGGTATTTCCCGTCTTTAATTTTCCCTCGATGTAGGAGTTTATAGATAGGTATGGTGTGTCTCAATTCCCAGTCGTCTGTAGGTTGTGTTGTTATGCTTAGTCCACCCACCAGTTCTGCATTAGGGGAGACAGGGGAAAGAGGAGACCTCAACGTGGAAAGCTTAGGCAATCTGTTAATTTATACCATATGTGGAAGGTATTTTGCAATAAAAAGGTATGCATGTATCCAAGGGGGTCTTTAGAATATGAGAATCAATAGAGATCCAGAGACTTGGTCTCCCTGGTTCTATGCCAGTCAAGTATTCTTTGGAGACAGATGGATTCATAATAGGCTAAGATCTTAGGAAGCCTCGATCCCCCTTCCCGTAGATAGCGATACATTATATTTTTATGAATGTAAGGTATGTAGCTGTTTATGACAGATTGTAATTTCGCAAGGAAGGTGTTTGGGAGTTTAATTGGAGCTGCCTGTAATACATATAGTATTCTAGGAAGCAAGTTTATTTTAATTATCTGCATCCTACCCCACCAAGAAAACAGTCAACCTCCCACGATTGGATATGTTTTTGGATCTAATTTCATAATTGGGAATAATTCAGTTTAAACAAAAGTGTTGGTTTTCGGGGAGAGGTGGATTCCCAAATATTTTATATCTGTGTTTAGAAGTTTGAAAGGGCTTTTGGTTAGTAGAGACTGGAACTTTTGATTAGGGAGGGAAATGTTAAGGATTTCAGATTTTTGTTTATTAACCAAGAAGGAGGAGACCTCTCCAAACGCATCTAGTTCCTTTAGTACTGCTGGGATAGAAGAGGGTGGCGAAGAGAGGGTGAATAATACGTCATCAGCATATAGAGACCATTTGTATTCATTATTACTCCATCGATTTCCCAGATGTCTTGGTATTTTGCCTAATTTTTGTTGCCATCACTTCCATACAGATGATAAATAACAATGGGTAGAGGGCATCCCTGTAGTGTGCCATTGTGAATTTTAGTTGTCAGATAGAATCCCATGTAATTTAATGTGTGCAGTGGGGTTAGACTAAAGGCTTTGTATACGTTGAAGCATGGTTTCTCCTATTCCGAATTTCCTAAGCACAGCATCAAGAAAAGACCAGTTTGGGTGGTCAAAAGCCTTTCGGCATCTATTGATATGAGGACTAGCTCAGAATTGGTGCGTTTAGCATAGTCAATTAATAGTAGTGTCCTAATAGTGTTTTCCCTGGCTTCCCTACCAGGGAAAAATCCCGCCTGATCCAAATGTATCACCTGTGGTAAGATCTAATTAAGTCTTTTTGTAGGATGTTTGCATACAGTTTTATGTCCGTGTTAAGGAGCGATATAGGTATATAGTTACCCATTATATGTTCTGGTTTCCCCGGTTTGGGGATCACCGAGATGTGGCTAGTAAGCTCTCTGGGGGAAAGTGGTCAATTTGGTCTATGTGTTGGAATAACGATAATAGATGAGGTGCTAGATTCTTAAAGAGTTTATAATATTTATTTGTATATCCATAATGGCCTGGACTCTTCCCAGAGGGTAGATCATCTATTGCATCAATGACTTCCTGTAGGGTAATAGGAGCCTCCAGGCCTTCTATGGAAGATAAATCTATATCTTGTAAGTGGTTATTAATGGCGTCTATGGGTAATGGTTGTTTTATTTTGGATACAGATTTTCATAAAAATTCCTAAAAGTGTTAGCGATAGTCTTAGCTTCTACCACTTCCCCCCCTTGCGGATCTTCTATCTGATAAATTTGGTTTTGTAATGCTCTATGCTTCAACGCTCTAGCAAGTAATAGGCCAGCTTTGTTGCCCCCCACATAATATAATTTCTTAAGAAAAACAGCATGTTTCTGTGCCTCTTGCTGTAAGTGTCTATTTAGTTCTATTCTAGATTTAGTTAGATAATCTGGTAAATCCTTGTTTTAAGGAGTAAGCTTGTGAGCTGCTTCTGCTGAGTGTAAGTTTCGTAAAAGAACTTTGTAGTGGTTTGATTGGGAGGATTTGGTAAATGCTTTATGTTTCATTAGTTTGCCTCTTATTACTGCTTTATGTGCTGACCATAGCGTGGTGGGGTTGGGGAATTGAGGGGAATTAAAATTAAAATATTCCTTAAGGGATTTTTCTATCTGATCTTTGCAGAGTGGATTATATAAGAGAGATTAATTTAGTCTCCAAAGAAACGGATGTGTGAGGATTGTAGGCTAATTGAGGGAGAAAAAAACTGAGGCATGATCTGACCATGAAATGGGGTGGATTAGGGATTTTTTTTATGAATTTAAGATTGTGTTGATCGATAAACCAGTAGTCAATTCGGGAATATGTTTTTTGGGGGTTGGATAAAAATGTATAATTTCGGGATAAAGGATGTTGGAGCCGCCCGATATCTAAAAGGGAGAGAGTGTTAATGTCCTGGAGGATAGAATTTCTGATCTTAGTCGAAGTCGAACCTCCCCCTCTAGAGTTGTTAAGATTGGGGAAAAGTGCTACGTTGAGGTCTCCTCCCATAATCAAGACCCCCCTTTTCACCTCAAGGAGTTTGTGACATATTTTAGTAAAGGACTACAATTGATTACTATTGGGGGAGTATATATTTGCTAAAAGTGACGGGTCTGTTGAACAATAATCCGGTCAAAATAAGATATCTACCTTCCTTATATTCAAATCATTGAATTGAACTACAGTAGCTCACTCCCCTCCCTTGCAAGGTTTTGCCGACGGTTCAAGATAGAAGATGCAGCCTGGATGAAGATTAAAGAGGCGATCTGGATGAAGACTTCTCGCTGCTTGGATAAGGACTTCACCGCCGGGATGAAGATTGAAGAGGCCGTCTGTATGAAGACTTCTCGCCGCCTGGATGAAGATCGTTCAAGCGGGACTTCAAAAACTGTAAGTGGATCTTTGGGGGTTAGTGATAGATTTTTTAGGAGTTGGGCAGCAAAAGAGCTAAATGCCCTTTTAAGGACAAGGCCCATCCAAATGCCCTTTTCAGGGCAATGGGCAGCTAAGGTTTTTTTTAAGTTAGGTTTTTTATTTTGGGGGTTGGTTGGGTGGTGGTTTTTACTGTTGGGGGGTCTTTGTATTTTTTTAGGTGTTCATAGGTAGTTTATGGGTGTTAGTGTACTTTGTAGCAGTTTAGTTATGAGATTTTTGTAACAAATTTGTTGCATAAAACTCATAACTACTGCTTTTAGATGGTTGTACGGATCTTGACGTTTTAGGCTGTAACACAAGTTTTTTAGCCTCACCGCAAAACTCGTAATGGCAGCACTATGGGAATCCCATGAAAAAATGTAATTTTTACGAGTGCGGGACTGACGTTGCATTACAGGCTAAAAGGCTTGCGGTACAGCTATACCAACAAGACTTGTAATGGCTTCAGTGCTGTTTTAACGCTGAAAATGCTGTATTTTCAGCGTTACAAGATAAACGCACAACTCATAATCTAGCTGTATATTTGCCAAAGAATGGTATTTTCTGTATTACTGTTTTATTTATATAGTTCCCCTTTTTTTGCCATGTATTGATTCAACATTTTGTGTACTTAAATATACAAAAAGTCAACCCATCTCATTACACTTCACATTTTAGTATCACAATACAAATGTATATTCAAGTATTTAAACATATTGTCTATGAAATAAATTATTGCATTATATATATGTAATTATTTATATATATATATATATATATATATATATATATATATATATATATATATAGCATTGGTAGATCATAGCTGAGTTATTCCATTATAGAATTTACAGAAAACAACTACAAAATTGGCAAAGGAGTAAAAGGCCTTTTTTTTAGAATATATTAGACTATATATAATACTGGACTAAATGCTAATACATTCCGTATCAGATTGTAACTTTTTGCCATTTTGATAAATCTGCAAACTATGGGAATTTAATGAATGTGTGATGATGTGTGGGATAGTATAGTAAAAAATACTAAAAACAAAATGTATGCTTACCTGATAAATGTATTTCTTTCTTGACACGGTGAGTCCACGGAATCATCAAATAATCATCAATTACTGTTGGGAATATCACTCCTAGCCAGCAGGAGGAGGCAAAGAGCATCACAGCAAAGCTGTTAATTATCACTTCCCTTCCCACAAACCCCAGTCATTCGACCGAAGGAAAAGGAGAGAAAGGAAATAACATAAGGTGCAGAGGTGCCTAAAGGTTTATATAAAAAAAACTGTCTGAGAAAACAGGGAGGGCCGTGGACTCAAAGTGTCAAGAAATAAATACATTTATCAGGTAAGCATAAATTTAGTTTTCTTTCTGAAGACACGGTGAGTCCACGGAATCATCAATTACTTTTGGGAATCCATACCCAAGCTAGAGGACACAGATGATAAGGGAGGGACAAGACAGGTAACCTAAAAAGAAGGCACCACAGCCCGCAGAACCTTTCTCCCAAAAGAAGCCTCAGCCAAGGCAAAAGTGTCAAATTTATAGAAATTTGAAAAAGTGTGCAAAGAAGACCAAGTCGCAGCTTTACAAATCTGTTCTACAGAGGCCTCATTCTTGAAGGCTCAAGAAGAAGACACCGCCCTGGTGGAAAGAGCTGTAATTCTCTCAGTAGGCTGCTGACCAGCAGTCTACTATGACAAACGAATAATACTTCTCAACCAGAGAGAAAGAGAAGTGGCAGTAGCTTTCTGACTCTTACGTTTACCAGAAAAACAAACAAACAATGCAGAAGACTGACAAAAGTCCTTTGTAGCCTGCAGATAGAATTTAAGAACCCGCACAACATCTAAGTTGTGCAACAAAAACTCCTTATGAGAAGAAGGATTAGGACAGAGAGAAGGAACAACAATTTCCTGATTAATATTTCTGTCCGAAACAACCTTAGGAAGAAACCCAAACTTGGTATGGAGAACTGCCTTATCTGCATGAAATATGAGATAAGGAGAATCACACTGCAAAGCGGAGAGTTCAGAAACCCTCCAAGCAGAAGAAATAGCAATAAGAAACAAAACTTTCCAAGATAATAACTTAAAGGGACATGAAACCCAAAATTTTTATTTCATGATTTAAATAGAGAATACAATTTTAAACAACTTTCCAATTTACTTCTATTATTTAATTTGCTTCCTTCTCTTGTTATCCTTTGCTGAAAGGTTTATCTAGGCAAGCTCAGGGGCAGCAGAGAACCAAGGTGCTAGCTGTTGATTGGTGGCTGCATATATGTATTGATTGTGATTGGCTCACCCATGTGTTCACTTAGAAACCATTAGTGCATTGCTGCTAATTCAACAAATAATACCAAGATAATGAAACAGATTAGATAATAGAAGTAAATTAGAAAGTGGTTTAAAATTGTATTCTCTATCTGAATCATGAAAGAAAATTTTGGGGTTTCATGTCCCTTTAATATCTATGGAATGCATAGGCTCAAACGGACCCTGTTGTAACACTTTAAGAACCAAATTAAGGCTCCAAGGTGGAGCAATTGATTTAAACACAGGCCTGATTCTGACCAGAGCCTGACAAAAGGATTGGACATCCGGTAGGTCCGCCAAAGGCTTGTGCAACAGAACAGATAAAGCAGAAATCTGACCAATTAGAATCACCAATGCTCTCTCCTGCTTGATCCGAGCGATGACTCGTGGAAGAAGAGCAAACGGAGAAAAGAGATATGCCAAACTGAAGTTGCAAGGAACTGCCAGAGCATCGTTTAGAAAGGCTTGTGGATATCTCAACATCGAACTGTATCTTGGGAGCTTGGTGTTCTGACGAGACACCATCAGATCTAATTCTGGTAATCCCCATTTGGTTGTTAACCTGGAGAACACTTCTGGATGGAGTTCCCACTCCCCGGGATGGAAAGTCTGTCTGCTCAGGAAGTTCACTTCCCAATTATCCACTCCTAGAATGTGGATGGCAGATAGACAGCAATTGTGAGCCTCCGCCCACTGGATGATCTGTGTCAACTCCTTCATGGCTAAGGAAGTCCGAGTTACTCCTTGGTGGTTGATGTAGTCCACTGAGGTTATGTTGTCCATCTGGAACCTGATAAACCAAGCTAGGGTCAGCTGAGGCCAAGCCATCAAGGCATTGAAGATCGCTCTCAACTCCAGAATGTTTATAGGGAGAGCCGATTCCTCCTGAGACCAAAGTCCCTGCGCCATTAACAAGTTCCAGACTGATCCCCACCCCAGCAAGCTGGCATCCGTCTTCACAATCACCCAAGAGGGTCTCTGAAAACACGTCCCCTGGGACAGATGTTCTTTGGACAGCCACCAGGGTAGGGAGTCCCTTGAAGATTGATCCAGAACTATTCTCTGCGATAGATCTGTATTATCCCCCGTTCCACTGAGCAAGCATGCATAGCTGCAGAGGCCTCAAATGGAACTGAGCAAATTGAACTATGTCCATGGAAGTCAACATTAACCCGATTACCTCCATGCATTGAGCTCCTGATGGACAAGCCGTAGGGACAGGCAAGCGGACCAAATCTTGGCTCTTCTGACCTTCGTCAGAAATATTCTCATTGTTAGAGAATCTATAATGGTTCCTAGGAAGATCACCCTTGTAACAGGAACAAGATAACTTTTCTCCAGATTGACCTTCCAACCGTGGGAACGAAGAAATGCCAAAGAGGTCCTTGTATGAGATTCTGCCAGTTGTAGGGATGGCGGCTGAACCAGAATGTCATCCAGATAAGGCGCCACTGCAATTCACCGGGCCCGAATTACTGCCAATAGAGCTCCCAGAACCTTTAAGAAAACTATGGGTGCTGTGGCAAGGTCAAATGGAAGCGCTACAAATTGAAAGTGTTTGTCTAGATATGCAAACCTCAGATATTTGTGATGGTCCCTGTGAATGGGCACGTGCAGGTACGCATCCTTCAGGTCTATCGTCATGAATTCACCCTCTTAAATCAAAGGCAGAATATAGCGGATAGTCTCCATTTTGAAGGACAGTACTCTGATGAATTTGTTTAGTAATTTTAGATCTAAAATGGGCCTGAAAGTTCCCTCTTTTTTTGGAACCACAAACAGGTTGGAGTAAAACCAGAGAAACAGTTCCTGCCTTGGAACAAGCACTATCACCCCCAATAGGGAAAGGTCCTGTACACATTTCAAGAAAGCCTATCTTTTTATCTGGTCTACAGATAATCTTGAGAGGTGGAACCTGCCCCTGGGAGGAAAAGTTTTGAACTCTATGTTGTACCCCTGGGAAACTATGTCCACGGCCCATGGGTCTGGAACATCTCGTTCACAAGCTTGTGCAAACTGAGAGAGTCTGCCCCCCACTTGATTCGATCCCGGATCGGGGGCAAACCCTTAATGCTGACTTGAATTCAGCTGCGGGTTTCTTGGATTGCTTCCCCTTGTTCCAAGACTGACCAGGCTTCCAAGAGGACTTGGATTGTTCCTGTTTGGTGGAGGCAGGGGAAGACTTACCTCTGAAGTTACGAAAGGAATGAAAATTAGTCTGACCTCCCTTCATTTTGTTCTTCTTGTCTTGAGGCAGAAAGGATCCTTTAACACCCGTGATATTGGAAATAATCTCTGCCAAAGTCATTCCAAACAAGGTTTTTCCCTTGTAAGGGATTGCCGAAAACTTAGATTTAGAAGAAACATCAGCAGACCAAGATTCAAGCCATAGTGCTCTACGCGCTAAGATTGCAAAGCCAGATATTTTGGCCCCCAACTTAATGACCTGCAAATAAGCGTCAGCGATAAAGGAATTAGCTAACTTTAGAGCCTTTATCCTATCCTGAATCTCCTCCAAAGGAGTTTCAGCCTGAAGGGATTCAGACAAGGCGTCAAACCAATAGGCTGCCGCACTGGTTACTGTAGCAATGCACACCGTTGGTTGCCATTGCAACCCCCGATGAGTATACATTTTCTTTAAAAAGGTCTCCAGCTTTTTATCCATAGGATATTTGAACCAGCAACTGTCCTTAATAGGAATAGTAGTTCTCTTTGCCAAAGTGGAAATAGCCCCTTCCACCTTTGGAACCGTCTGCCACGACTCCTTTATGGAGTCAGCCACCGGGAACATTTTCTTAAAGACAGGGGAGGGGAAGAAAGGAATCCCTGGTCTATCCCATTCCAGGGTAATAATTTCCATGGCACGGTCTGGTACTGGAAACACCTCCCCAGATGAGGGGACAAAGTATCTGTTTAATGTACTAGATTTCTTATGGTTGACCACAACAGGCGCATTGGAGTCATCCAAAGTAGCTAGAACCTCCTTTAGTAACACACAGAGGTGTTCAAGCTTAAATATGAAGGAAACCACTTCAGCATCAGAAGAAGGAAGAAGGAATTGCACTAACCAAATCTGAGATTTCCCCCTCAGAGGCTACCAAAGTATCGTATCCTCCTCCTCTGACTTATGGGAGAGAGCAACTGTACAGGATCTGATACCTTAGTATATGATTCTCTAGATTTCCTCTTACATTTACCCTGCAGCAAGAGAATGGAAGCTAACGCCTAAGATACCGCTAAGGACAACTGGGCAGCAATTTCTGCCTTCAAAAAGACTCCATCAAGAGTCTGCGAGGAACCACAGGGCACTGCCTGAGATGGTAATGATACCTGGGGTACTTGAGGGGGAGACTGTGGCATTGCCTGAACAGAATCCACCTGAGAGAATAGTGGCTCAGTAACAAAAAACATAAATTATGCTTACCTGATCATTTCCTTTTCTTCTGATGGAAAGAGTCCACAGCTGCATTCATTACTTTTGGGAAATAAGAACCTGGCCACCAGGAGGAGGCAAAGATACCCCAGCCAAAGGCCTAAATACTCCTCCCACTCCCCTCATCCCCCAGTCATTCTGCAGAGGAACAAGGAACAGTAGAAGAAATATCAGGGTGAAAAGGTGCCAGAAGAATATAAGGACGCCCCACCGAAAATTACGGGTTGGGAGCTGTGGACTCTTTCCATCAGAAGAAAAGGAAATTATCAGGTAAGCATAATTTATATTTTTCTTCTTAAATGGAAAGAGTCCACAGCTGCATTCATTACTTTTGGGATAACAATACCCAAGCTATAGAGGACACTGAATGCCAAGACGGGAGGGTACATTAGGTGCCCCATACTGAGGGCACCAAGCCTGAACCTCTACCCAACAAAAAATCCCGCTTCGTCCGAAGCTGAGAAAAAATTTCAAAGGAAAAGCCCCTGTGACACTGACTTGCAGCTAGTCCAGAGCCAAACCAGAGACTAAGTCCACCAAGAGACACCGTTGCCCAACATACGGTTCCCAACCACTCATCCCTCACAATGAAGGGAAACCCAGCCAAAATCCTCAAGGGGACAAGGCAAAGGAGGAGAAAACAGATAATAGTTTAGGAGCGCTGAAAGCTAAATAAGATAATCTGGAGACTGATAAACAATTTTAACAAAAATACATTTATTTAAAACATACATACAACTTTTAAGAGGATCTGACCATGGGACGTCTCCCTTTGGGTTTAAAAAATTGAAACAATATGTAAAAAATCACTACATAAAAAAGAGCGCTCTAATATATTCTCTGAAAGATTCCACCTTAATCTTCAAATTTCACCTTAAATCATTTATCTTTAGTTTCCACCTTAAATCAGATTTTGTTTAGCAGCAAGAGATTACATTTCTCAAAACCTTTAGCAGTTTAAGCTTTTACACTGTTACTTTGTATCAGAAAGAAACAATTTATGTGTCATAGTCCAATATATTGTTATCTTAGACTGATTAAGTTGTTAACTTTTTGTAGCAATGTCTCTTGATATATGATATATATACAAAGTTAGCTGTACTTGCAATATTTCGTTGTAGATTGATGTTTTTTTGGAGGGCTTACCGGCTCTTCTGACACGTCTGTGTCTGATGGTGTCTCGGCCTCTCTTACCGATATTGTTCTCGTGTTTCTCCTCCTTGTATGGTAAAAGTATCTCCCATATCGAAAACCTGGACCACGCTCCTGCGTGTATGTTTTTTTTTTCTTCTATCGGCTTGAAGAGACTTTGGCCCCTGTGGTTAGGATCTTATTTTACCCCGGCAGCTTCTTGATACAGGTGTTTGCAGTGCGCGTCTCAGCGTGTAGATGTAATCTCGGACTTGGAATACAAACGGCCGTTTGTTTTTTGAACTTTCTTCCTCTCTGCTCCTTTCGATAGGGGATAGATAAAGTTGTTTGTCCAATATTTTTAAAGTGCAGGTAACATCAGGTAACGTTACCTGATGTTACCTGCACTTTAAAAATATTGGACAAAGTAACAGTGTAAAAGCTTAAACTGCTAAAGGTTTTGAGAAATTTAATCTCTTGCTGCTAAACAAAATCTGATTTAAGGTGGAAACTAAAGATAAATGATTTAAGGTGAAATTTGAAGATTAAGGTGGAATCTTTCAGAGAATATATTAGAGCGCTCTTTTTTATGTAGTGATTTTTTACATATTGTTTCAATTTTTTAAACCCAAAGGGAGACGTCCCATGGTCAGATCCTCTTAAAATTTTATGTATGTTTTAAATAAATATATTTTTGTTAAAATTGTTTATCAGTCTCCAGATTATTTTATTTAGCTTTCAGCGCTCCTAAACTATTATCTATTTTGTTATTGGTGTATTAATTTACGGTAATCATAGGGAAGATTACCTGTGAGGGAGCTTTAAGATAAACTACTTGGCGCTGTTCTTTATATATTTATCCTTAAAGGAGGAGAAAACTGCAAGGTCCCTGAACACAAGAAAAAACACCTCTGAGAGATAGCCCCACTCACAGAGACCCAAATGGACCCAACAGGGAAGGAGGCCATGCCTATACCAAGCGAAACCCGGGATAATACCGGGCATGGAGACAGAAAAGACGTCTCCTCAACATCCTGCAAGCATGGAATGCAACTAAAGAGGCAAAATCCTCCCAGCGCCTGTCCATAGAATACTAAAGGATTTGACCATGAAAAGCGTGTAATAGCCCCAGGCAAAACCCCAAGCTTGAGAACACAGAGTCCATAACAGGACAGCCCAGAGGAAGCTTGCAAGGATAAGAAGCAGTCCTCAAGAAAGACAGACTGCATAAAAACAGCCCCTCGACAGAGGGCATACTCCAGGCCATCTAAGCCGCCGGACCTTATCACAGGTCCCTAAAAAAAAGGGAACACAAAACCTCCATCGAGGCCCCTGAGAAGGAGAGTATACCCTCAGAACCCGAAGGAAGAGTAAACCCTCTCCTGTCAAAGGAGCAAGGAGAAAGGAAAATCCATCTACTAGGAAACTGAGCTATCAGGATAAACTCAATAAGCTCACACATCCAAAAGAGACTGCAACCCATAGACCACTTGGGCATCCTGATCTGTAGACCCACACCCAGCTGGACCAACCAAGCCACAGGGATCCAATACAGGGAACAAAAGAATCCCAAAAATGATACAGAAACGAGCGTAAAGATGGTACAATCATTTCCCCAGAGTACAAGTATAACTTGACTCTGAAACCAGACATGGTTATAGACCTAAGGATCCAAATAAGGCCCCACAGTCTGACTTGGAGCCGGCAAGAACCCAGGTGGAACCAATGCCACCCTCCACTTCCCGACCAGGAGGAGCCCTAAGAAAGGACTCCATCTCCATTGGAGGGAAAATATCCCCTAAAGAAAAAGGGGAAGAAGCTGGAAAGGCAACAACTGTCTTCAAGGCCCAAAGCCACCAGCCAATCGGTAAGAAAAATCCTCAACATAAATGTCCTAGAAAGGACCCCCCTACAGACAGCAGAAAATCCACGGGTACACTGGCAAACTGACCAGGGGAATGCAACCTTAAGGCGCCCCAGAAATTGGAATCCAACGCCAGCAGCTGGGTATAAACCCACAACCCTTGAGGCGCAAGCCACACAGCTAACCCCTAGATGACATGAGTTAGTCTGGTGTAAAGAGCAAGAAATACTCCTAAAACCAGGTCAACCCTGACCTGGTCAGGTAGATGGAGCAAGGACATAGCCCAAGTTCCCACTACTGTGGAACATCCCGACAAACCCTAGGATCCAGATTCCAAAACAACCCAAGACTTGGTCAGGAAGAAGGCCAAGTGACGCCTTATAAAACAGAAGTCTCAGGGAGAAAAACAGGTCTGGGCGCCTAATAGTTCAGGAAACCTTACCCTGGAGCTAAACATCCCAACTGGCCAAAAAGCCAGAAAAGGGAAATGGACCCATATCCAGAGAAACCGGATAGCGAGGATAACTCGAAAGTCCTGACCAAAGGAAGAAACCACCCCTAGATAAAGTCCAACGCTCCAAGGAGTAGGGCTAGAAGTCGTATGAAAGGACTTCCCAAGCCTCAAGACAACAGAAGGGATACCTCGAGGTCCGCAAAACCCTACTAGCAGGACTTGTCTCCCCATCACCTCCACATAGGCAGAGGACACAGGGAAGAGAAAGGTGCTAAACCTTCACAGCTCGGGGAAACCCCAAGCTAAGCAAAATCCCCACAGGGATCAACCATCATCCGGAACACCGATCCCTAAAAGGAGATCTAACTCATATATGGAGACCCAAAGGTCTCATAACTCAGTCGGACCATCATGTCCTAGAGTAAAAGCTGTATCTAGATACACTAGAATCGGCATACACATACACCCACAAGGTGCCGAGAGCTGCAATAGGCTTCAAATTGCAAAACCTTCCGCATGCTGGACAGCTATCCATACAAGCTATAGAATCAAGTCCCAACAGGACCATCCAGAGGCCTAAAACTGAAGGCCAAACCACTCAAACAGCAATGACGGGCCTAAACCTCCAACCCTCCCCCACATGGAGGAGGAGAGTGACGCAGCAGAACACTCCCCTGCACAGTCATCTGTGAATGAAGGCTAAAAGAACTGAGACAATCCTTCCCGCCTCACAAACCCACCGGTTCTTCTTGAATGCTTAGTGGAACATGAAAAACAATGATAACCTGAGCACTCAGTGCATCTACTGAACCAGCTCAGCAGAACAGCGCCACATGTCTGATCAGCCGCAAGACGGAATGAACCCGACAGGACCAGCCTGTACCAGGGGTCCTAACCGGCATTTTTAAACGTAGGACTAAAATGTCCAAACAACTTCCGTAGAAGTAACAAAGAGTATCAAACCCAGATGATTCCCGAAGGAAACAAAAAACAAATAAAAGACATCCATTGGATACAAATAAAATATAAGGCAAACTGTAGGTTAACGCCCAAAAAAGATGCGGACCTACCCGTAGGACCAGCCAATCGGAGCCCCACAAAAACTGGGAAAGAACTCAAAATAAAGACAATAGGAGATTACCTCATCCCCATACGTCTAACGAGTTGTACCATTTGAACCATCAGACTGAAAATCCCCATATCTATGAACTATAGGGTTATTCAGTGACTCAAACAAATGTCTAAGCAATACGCGAAGGCGCGCAATCTGGTAACACTCCGGAACAGAACCCTCCGATACTGCAGAGGCCTAGCCCAAGGCGGAATACTTGGGACAATAGGGCACGAGCACAGTCTCAAATAAATGTCTGGACTATGCAGACGAGCAAGCGCCAACATGATATGAAGGCAAAAACGTGCTGCCAGCTCCGGGGGGGGGGGGAAACACACCACCCTGCGTGGAGGAACTATAAACTGGGTTACCCGCATGTGTAGGAGGAAGAATCGGTAGGGAACTCGCCCCCTGGGAGACAGGACCCCCAGAGGCAGACGGCTCAGCAGATCCCTGATTCCCCCGAGTCCGAGGAACCGGGTGCTCCCATATAGCATATGGAACAAGACTGATTGACAAGAGTCAACGAGGCTAAACAGGATTCGTCACCGGACACAGAATCTGAATCAGATATTATAATCGTCTCTGTTTCAGAATCCTCCGTAACTGAATCTGAAATGAGCACAGTATCAGCATCAGAATCCCCCATAACTATAAGAGGATATGTCAATATGCACTATAAACAGTAAAAAACAAAAAACGGCACCTGACACCACCAATGGCTGGGGCACTCACCTCCTCCTATGACCAGACTCCTGTGGACTAGAATATCTCAGTCGCCACATGGTCGGGAATGTGGAAATGGGAAACAGAGCGTAACCACGACCGGACACAGGGTGAACCGTACAGTCCAAAAAGGCCACGTCACTCCCAAAGGCCTCAAAGTTCCAAACCACGAGCCCATAAACCTCACACATAAGCAGGTTGAATCACATAACAAACATGATTATTAACCACCCTGTCCAATAACCCCCCCTCAGGAGATATTAACCCTTAATACCAAGATCTAACAGAGACTCACTGAGACCCTTATGTTATAAGTTAAACCCGCGAGGAGCTTGGGCCTCACGGGAAACATCACGTTACCATTAGTGATGTCGCGAACCTAAAATTTTGCGTTCACGAACGGCGAACACAAACTTCCTCAACTGTTCGCGAACCGGGCGAACCGCCATTGACTTCAATAGGCAGGCGAATTTTAAAACCCACAGGGACTTTTTCTGGCCACAATAGTGATGGAAAAGTTGTTTCAAGGGTACTAACACCTGGACTGTGGCATGCCGGAGGGGGATCCATGGCAAAACTCCCATGGAAAATTACATGGTTGATGCAGAGTCTGGTTTTAATCCATAAAGGGCATAAATCACCTAACATTCCTAAATTGTTTGGAATAACATGCTTTAAAACATCAGGTATGATGTTGTATCGATCAGGTAGTGTAAGGGTTACGCCCGCTTCACAGTGACAGACCAAACTCCCCGTTTAAAGGGACAGTCTACACCAGAATTTTTATTGTTTTAAAAGACAGATAATCCCTTTATTACTCATTTCCCAGTTTTGCATAACTAACACATTTATAATAATATACTTTTAACCTCTGTGATTATCTTGTATCTAAGCCTCTGAAAACTGCCCCTTTTTTCAGTTCTTTTGACAGACTTGCAGTCTAGCCAATCAGTGCCTGCTCCCAGATAACTTCTCGTGCACGAGCACAGTGTTATCTATATGAAATACGTGAACTAACACCCTCTAGTGGTGAAAAATTGTTAAAAAGCAATCTGAAAGAGGTGGGCTTCAAGGACTAAGAAATTAGCATATGAACCTCCTAGGTTAAGCTTTCAACTAAGAATACCAAGAGAACAAAGCAAAATTGGTGATAAAAGTAAATTGGAAAATTGTTTAAAATTACATGCTCTATCTGAATCATGAAAGTTTATTTTGGCCTAGACTGTCCCTTTAACGCACCGCAAACAACCGCAAACAGTCCATTTGCACAACCGCAAACTCTCCATTTTTTTAAATCTACACTACTGTTACACCAGATATGAGTTGCACTGGGGTGACACTGTGCCCTGGCAGGCAGGCACTGAAACGCACACGTGTGAAGGAAACTGACTGCTATTATTTTACACAGTCAAAAAAGTGTTGTTTTTTTTTAAATCTACACTACTGTTACACCAGATATGAGTTGCATTGGGGGGACACTGTGCCCTGGCAGGCAGGCACTTAAACGCACACGTGTGAAGGAAACTGACTGCTATTATTTAACACAGTCAAAAAAGTGTTTTTTTTTTTTTTAAATCTACACTACTGTTACAACAGATATGAGTTGCACTGGGGGGACACTGTGCCCTGGCAGGCAGGCACTGAAACGCACACGTGTGAAGGAAACTGACTGCTATTATTTAACACAGTCAAAAAAGTGTTTTTTTTTATTTTTTAAATATACACTACTGTTACACCAGATATGAGTTGCACTGGGGTGACACTGTGCTCTGGCAGGCAGGCACTGAAACGCACACGTGTGAAGGAAACTGACTGCTATTATTTAACATAGTCAAAAAAGTGTTGTTTTTTTTAATCTACACTACTGTTACACCAGATATGAGTTGCACTGGGGTGACACTGTGCCCTAGCAGGCAGGCACTGAAACGCACACGTGTGAAGGAAACTGACTGCTATTATTTAACACAGTCAAAAAAGTGTTGTTTTTTTTAAATCTACACTACTGTTACACCAGATATGAGTGGTGGCATTGGGCAAGTGGGCACAGTATACGCTGTGAGCCTGACACACACGCTGGCAGGCAGGCAACTGCCATTAGATTACACATGAAAAAAAAAAAAAAAGCAGACTGATGTTCTAGCCCTAAAAAGGGCTTTTTGGGGTGCTGTCCTTACAGCAGAGATCAGATGTCCTTCAGGACTGTAGTGGACACTGAATACACTAGCCTAGCTATTGATTTCCCTATTAAATCAGCAGCAGCTACACTGTCCCTCCTCTCTCTAAGAATGTAGCTGCCAAATGAATCTAAAATGGATGCTGTCCAGGAGGTAGGAGGGTCTGGGAGGGAGGGTCTGCTGCTGATTGGCTGGAATGTGTCTTCTGACTGTGAGGTACAGGGTCAAAGTATTACTCAATGATGACGAATAGGGGGCGGATCGAACATCGCATATGTTCGCCCGCCGCGGCAAACGCGAACAAGCTATGTTCGCCGGGAACTATTCGCCGGCGAACAATTCGTGACATCGCTAGTTACCATACATTAAATAAAGTAAAATGAAACAATCTTACCGGAATCAACGCCGTGGAACAGGAACACGGCCTTTCAAGTGTGACGAATATTAGCATCGCCTCCGCCATGGACTGGAGAGAAAAAAGCAGGCAGTGGAGCAAACTTCGACAATGCCAATTGCTTGAGGAGCTGTTTATATCGGTTGGGATGGTTTCGCAGAAAGAAACTTCCTGCATCTCCGGACAAAGATGAAGAATTACAGGGGGATGAGTGGAGTGGCAGGAGTATTTAAGCCTTTGGATGGGGTGTTTTTGCCTCCTCCTGGTGGCCAGGTTCTTATTTCCCAAAAGTAATGAATGCAGCTGTGGACTCTTTCCATTTAAGAAGAAAAGTCTGTCTTTATACTTCAAGGTACTTTCAATACAGGCACCACAAAAGGGCAAAAGAGGTTCAACATGGGCACTCAAACAAATGTTGCACTTTGCTTCAGGCATAGACTTTAAGTACATCTTGCAAAAGATTTAGGTAAACAACAAAAAATGAATTTTTTTTTTTTTTTTGACAAATACTTTTTTATTGATTTCTTAACGGTACAATACAACATCAGTTTACATCATTCAGAATGTACATTCATGCGTGGCACCCACTATTCACCGTGTCTTATAAGCATAGGGTAATTACTAACAATTAATGGATATGGTTGGCGCATAGAAACTGTTTAGTCTCACCCCGTGGGGGGGAGGAAAGATATTAGGTTACTGGAGCTTCATAACTTACCACTGGATCCCCCAACGAGGGTTCCGGGCTAGTGCATATACATTCATTATGATTTGTAAGGTACAATCTCTAGGTGCTAAAACTTTGTACAGTAGCAGTCTACATTCAACATTAGATTTGTGGTATATAGAAACCAGAAGTAAGAAGGACAGGGTAACAGAGGGGGTGAGGGGAAAGGGTAAGAGACAATTCCACATTTAATATCTAGAGTTAGGTTAATTTGCAACACAAATATGCAGGTGTATTATGGTAGTGCCGATTGTGCAGATCACACGTGGTGCACTCTGTCCGTCGGTTGGCAAAGAGGCTGGCCACAGGGAATTTGGGGAAATTCAATGTGGTTGAGTTATAGAATCCCAATAGAATTTAAGTTCTGCATAGAATGCAGTTTTGCTCCTTTTATAATAGCCGTACTCTTCAAACAAGAGCATCTTGTCTGTCTTTTGTAACTAATTCTCGAGTGTTTGTATTGAGGGGGACTTCCAGTGCAGGGCAATAAGAGATTTCACACTGTTAAGACCTATACGTATTAGGGTCGTTCTTATTTTACATTGGAGTGGTGGGGTCTCGTTCAGAAGGACCACCATTGGGGTAAGGTAAAATTCTGTGTTAGCTAGCTTTTGTAAGGTACCCTCTACACTGTGCCAAAAAGAGCTCAGTTTGTGGCACTGCCACCACACGTGCAACATCGTGCCCTGCATATTGCATCCTCTCCAGCAAAATGCAGAGGAAGTAGGGTAGATGTTTTTAAGTCTAGTTGCTGTTAAGTACCAGCGTAGGAGGACTTTATAATTAAGCTCTATGATTCTCGGGGAGGTGGAGGATTTGCGTGTATTTTGGAAGATTTTTAGCCATTGTTTGGCTTCTAGGTTTGTACTGAATTTGCAGTGCCACCGAGATGTATAGGGAGGGAGTGCGGGGGATTGTGCGTTATGGAGTATGGATTTTGCTAACGATAGTGATCCTCTAGTAATCCTTCTGGACAAGCAAAATTGCTCAAAGGGAGTCAGAGTTCAGAGAAGGTCTTGTTTATTATGGGCTGTATGGATAAGGTGCTGTAGCTGGGCATATTTTAGCCACGGAGAAAAGGATCCATACAGGATTTGTGAAAGTTCTGCCCTGGACTTAAGTTTACCTTGGTTTAGTACTTGTGCTATAGGGATAGAGTCTAGTAACTCGTGGACTATTAAGTCTTGTTTTCGGGGTTCATAACCTCCCATCATTTCTATATTGGGAAAGACTGGGGAGAGAGGAGACACGGGTGTGGATAGGGCAGGGGTTGTTTTAATAAGGTGATCCCAAGTGCTAAAAATGTGTCTATAGAGCGGGGATAATGAGCATAGGGGAGTGCGTCTAGCTTTGGGGAGCCAGCAAAGGGGGCCTGGGTGGGGAGATCTTAGTAACTGTGAATCTACTGCCACCCAGGCCTTAGAGTCACTCCTACAGTGCCAGTCTAGTATCCTTTGTAAAATTATTGCGTGGTAGTAAAGGGTTATATTCGGAAGGCCCAAACCTCCAGTTTGGAGAGACCTATACATGGTTCCTCTTGTTATCCTAGGACGGATTCCACCCCATATAAAAGTATTAATAGCGCTTTGTAACTGTTGTATATAAGTTTTAGGGAGGGCAATAAGCATAGCCTGTAGTATATATAAAATTTTAGGCAGTATAATCATTTTGATTTTTCTTCCCCACCACGAAAGGGGCTTGTCCTTCCATGTAGTCAGGGAGTGTTGGGTGGAGTGTAGTAAAGGTTGGTAGTTGAGGGAGAACCATTGCGATGGGTTTGAGGACAACACTACTCCTAGATATTTTAGATGTGAATGTTGGATTTTAAATGGACAGGTGCTTTTCAGATCTGCGAAAGTACTGGGTTTCATAGAGATATTTAAGAGTTCCGATTTAGTGTAATATATAAGGAAATGTAAAAATTTGCTAAATTTGTTAAATTCTAAAGTTAAGGCGGGAAGTGAAAGGGTGGGTGAGGAAAGAGTTAGTAAAACATCATCCGCAAACATGGCGAGCTTGTGGGTGTGAGGGCCAATAGTTAGTCCTTGGATGTTTGGGTTTTGCCTAATATGGCTTGCTAGGATCTCCATTGTAAGAATAAAGAGTATAGGGGAAAGGGAGCATCCTTGCCTAGTACCGTTTCCTATACTAAAACTTTGTGAGAGAACACCATTAGTGCGGACTCTGTCGGTGGGGTCATTATAAAGGTGGAAAATACGTTTGATCATCAAATCTCCAAAGCCAAAGCGTTTAAGGGTGTTATGTAGAAAGGGCCAATTTAATCAAAGGCCTTTTCCGCATCAGTGGAGACCTGGACAGCAGGAATCAGCTGCGCTTTAGCATATTCCATTAGGTGTAGGATCCGAATCGTATGATCTCTTGCCTCCCTGAGCGGAACAAATCCTGCCTGGTCTACATGTATTAGTGTAGATAGGACTTTATTGATGCAGTTGGCAAGGATCTTGGCATAGATTTTAATGTCTCCATTAAGTAAAGAAATGGGGTGGTAATTCTCTGGTTCTGTGGGGGGTTTACCTGCTTTGGGGATAACTGAAATATGGGCTTCTAAAAGGTTGGGTGAGAATAGTTCTTCTCCATCTAAGGAGAATACTTTGGAAGTGTTTATAATATGAGGCCGACAGGCCGTCTGGACCGGGACTTTTATGGAGAGGTGTACTTTTAATCTCTGCAATTACTTCTTGTGTAGAAAAAGGGATCTCCAGCTGTTTAGTGATGTGCTCAGGCAGGGATGGGATATTGGATTCTTGCATGTATGAATCTATTGCTTCACGGTCCAAAGAATGGGGTGTCGGGGGGATATTGTAAAGATTTTTGTAGTAGTCGCTGAATACATTTGCAATTGACCTGCTGTCATATATGTGGTCCCCTGGGATAGTTGGGTGGGACATTTTGCGGATAAAGTTATTATTCATACGTGTCTTAAGGGCTCTGGCTAATAGGGGTCCCGCTTTATTGCCTTCTACAAAGTATAGTTTCTTCAGATAAATCGCTTTTCTTTGTGCAACTTTATTTAATAAATCATTTAATTCCCGCCGAGTTTTAGCTAGTTGTAATGTATGTTGGGGATTGTCAGGAGATTGCATATGTAGGTTTTCTATGTTTTGAAGTTGTTGGAGCAATTTGCGGTATCTATCATTATAATTTTTAAGAAGTATGGATTTCTGCTTTATAAATTCCCCCCTGATTACTGCCTTATGGGCTTCCCAAACAAGGGTGTGAGATGACAAAGGTGTTGTATTATGTAGAAAGTATTCAGTGAGGGTGCGTGATATTTTACCTTTAACTAATGGCTGTAGGAGGAGCGTTTCATCGAGGCGCCAGTGAAAGTCCGTAAGGGGTTTATCCGGCAAAGCCAGAGACAACGTTACCATCGAATGGTCCGACCATGGGGTTGGTACAATCTCAGAGCACTTAGCCAGAGGCATACACTTTTGATCTACGTATATGTGGTGTAGGATCTTTGTGGGTTCGAATAGAATGTGTATGACTTCTGCGAAGGATGTTGGATCCTCCAGATATCTAGGAGAGCTGCGTCGCGGAGGGCAGTTGCGATAGCTCCCAAGGAGCTTCTGGGTAGAGAGCTCCTTTTGTTGAACAATCTTATTTTTATTTTTTTAATATGTACTGTCCCTTTAACTGGGTAATGATAGATAATACACAGAAGGACGTTGGCTATAGGAACCACAACTAACCGCCAAAATAACTTCCCCTTTTATATTCAGCCCCCTTTCAACTGAAAAACTTAACCATACAGTTTTTAAAAAACGTCTGGCCCCTCTACACCTCAGTGTTAAGCTGGGCTGCCTACCTGAACCTTTATGAACAGAGAGAGAATGGATTTCAAGCTATCCACTGCGTGTGCAACCGCCAACAGCTGAAACAAGGGAAGGGCGCGAAATTACAGTGTGATCTGGACCGGAAGAAGCTCCGCCCCTATGATGTCCCAAAATGCCAGATAAACGCACCACAATCAAACTAAAATAAAAACATTGCGTTTGCCCCCTCCTGAAAAGAACATCTGATCCCAGAAGTTATATGACCCTGAGCCATCATAATAAAGTAAATAAAAAGTTTTAATCACTTTATCTCTCACATACCGTAGCAGGGCTCTGCAACCTATCCAATGTATCCTGAACTCAGGATAACTTACCTCCACAATAATGCAGAACTGAAGTGCCAGGGTTTCTGTATATTTATAACAAATATGGCACTTACCTGCATCTCTGTTCGACAGGAAGGACATCTCACCAGCATGAGTTGAAGCCACTTCCCACAGAGACCTATGTGTAGAAGAAAGGACAAAGTAAGCCTACTCTGGCATTGTGTAAGAGGACAGCAACTTGTCAGGAAAACACATTGAGGCCCACCCCACAAGTTCCTGACTGCTTAAAAGCTACCACAGCCCTCCTGAAGAGACTAACGTGGAGTACAGTTAAACCAGCATGATATGGAAAATCAGAGCAAGCCTGCTCTGGCTTTAAAATAAAAAAATCTTGCTAGAAGAATCTTATACAGGACACCTATAATTTCAGCTCCTCCTTGCACCCAAGGCAAAGAGAATGACTGGGGGTTGTGGGAAGGGAAGTGATACTTAACAGCTTTGCTCTTTGCCTCCTCCTGCTGGCCAGGAGTGATATTCCCAACAGTAATTGATGCTTCCGTGGACTCACCATGTCTTAAGAAAGAAATTGATGAGTACAATGGAGTACAATAAATGGCTCCTTAGTGAAGGGGTTCAGAACTTTTATCCAGCCAATGTCTGTCCAAGTGAATTAAAGGACCACTCAATGCAGTAGAATTACATAATTATTAAGTACATAATAAAAAGACAATGCAATTGCACTTACCCTGAATTTCAAATAAGCAGTAGATTTTTTTCTGACAAATTTATTTTTTCTCCCCCATTGCCCGGCCCCCTGTATCATGTGACAGACATCAACCAATCACAGACTAGTATACGTATACTCTATGAGCTTGGGCACCTGCTCAGTAGGATCTTGTTCCCCATAAAGTGTGAACATAAAAAAACTGTGCAAAATTTGATAATGGTAGTAAATTGGAAAGTTTTTTTAAAACTACATGCTCTATTTAAATCATAATAGTTTATTTTGACTTGAGTGTCTCTTAAATGGAGAAAATCTAGAAAATCTCAAAAAAATATACCTCTTTACATAGCTCCTTTTTTATGTGCTCCACATCAGTTTGACCTTCTTTCTTACAAATGAAATACATTTTTTCAGCACAGTTTTTAACTTTCCATCTTCCATCCTGAGAAAACAAAATAGGAAAAAAAGTATTTGCTGTATATCAAACTGAACTGAACATAGTTTCTCAAAATAAAAATAGAGTTTTTTTCATATTAGCATTTTACTACAACTGATGAGGGCCTGTGGAAAATATGGACATTCATACATGAGATGACTACAAATCACAGTAAGTAACTAAAGTTAGCTATATACATCAGCATTCTTTATGACATTTGTAAAAATATGTCGTTATTTTTCTGGAACAATTAACATAGCGATGGTTCGTTTCCTATTCAGGTTGTTCTTGATGTTGGGAGTTTTATGTACCTAGTCCCTTTTTAGAATTATATTTGTTTTTATAATATTTTATATTATGTTTTAACATATTGGAATACATTTCTTATCCTCATATCTTGTGCTGGCTGTGAGTGGAACTTGCTAAGGAGTGGCTACGGATGAGCCTGTAATTATACAAGCAGGTTGTGCTCTGGTTCATGTAAGGAAAGATTTGGCACCTTCACTGTATTCGTATAAAAGATTTGTGGCAATATTACACTATTGTTTGCTTTTCTTCTCTCTTTTTCTTAGCTATAACACAGGGAAGACATCGCTTGCTCGAAACATAAGTTAAGAAGCTTAAGACCGCTGCTCCTTAACTCCTCCGCCACCTCTGAGGTGGCGAACAGCAATCATTCCGATTGGATACGATCGGGGTGATTAACATCCCCTGCCAGCAGCCGATTGGCCGTGAATCTTCAGGGGGAGGCATTGCACAAGCATTTTCACACAAAATGCTTGTGCAAAGATAAATGCCGACAGTGTATGTCCACCTGCATCTTCATAAATCAATCCCTTAGTGTTGTTGAGTTCAGATAAGACAGGAAATAAGACACACATGATAAAATAAAAATCTGAAGTAAAAATAAACTGGGTTATTTATAAAGAGCAATCTGAAAACTACAGATTAAAAGAAAAAATATATTTAGAAAGAAAAGATTAACTTACAGTTCTTTGTGCTGCTACACAGAGTCCATCATGTAGTTGAGTGACATTGGGCTCATGCTTATGCCAGTCAGTGAAAGAAACTGAAGAGCCATCTGACCACTGAAAAATAGAAGGGCTCCTATTTTTGGAACTCAGCCCAATCCAGGCCTCACTTGAATTTTCTACAAAGAACAAAGAATGAATTAGTATAAATGGAAATTAGTTTGTCTTTTTTACATTGAGTCAGTCATTATTTATTACGTATTACTTATTTTATTGTTAACAATTTACAGAGCAAGAACATCTAATTCTGTCACAGATGGCTCATACCTATCTTATGTTTATTTAATGCGCTCACTGTATAGTGCTATAGAATATGTTAGAGCAAATAAACGCCTAGATTTAGAGTTCTGCGTTAGCCGTCAAAACCAGCGTTAGGGGGTCCTAACGCTGGTATTGGCTGATCGGAACAGCCAATAGAATGCAAGCTCAATCTGATTGGCTGATTGGATCAGCCAATCCGATTGAACTTCAATCTGATTGGCTGATTCCATCAGCCAATCAGATTATTCCTACCTTAATTCCGATTGGCTAATAGAATCCTATCAGCCAATCGGAATTCGAGGGACGCCATCTTGGATGATGTCCCTTAAAGGAACCTTCATTCAGACTTAGGACGACGGTGAGGAAGGATGGCTCCGCGTCGGCTGCTTGAAGATCGACCCGCTCCGCGCCGGATGGAAGAAGATAGAAGATGCCACCTGGATGAAGATGTTTGCCAGTCCGGATGTCCTCTTCTTGCCCGATAGGATGAAGACTTTGGACCCTCTGGAGGAGCTCTTCTTGCCCGATAGGATGAAGACTTCGGACCCTCTTCTGGATGGAACGGTGATACCCGGCGTGGTGAAGACAAGGTAGGAAGATCTTCAGGGGCTTAGTGTTAGGTTTATTTAAGGGGGGTTTGTGTTAGATTAGGGGTATGTGGGTGGTGGGTTGTAATGTTGGGGGGGTATTGTATGTTTTTTTTTACAGGCAAAAGAGCAGAATTCTTTGGGGCATGCCCCGCAAAAGGCCCTTTTAAGGGCTGGTAAGGTAAAAGGGCTTTACAATTTTTATTTTAGAATAGGGTAGGGCATTTTTTATTTTGGGGGGCTTTGTTATTTTATTACGGGGCTTAGAGTAGGTGTAATTAGCTTAAAATTGTTGTAATATTTTTATAATGTTTGTAAATTATTTTTTTATTTTTTGTAACTTAGTTCTTTTTTATTTTTTGTACTTTAGTTAGTGTATTTATTTGTATTTAATTGTAGATAGTTTAGTTAATTTATTTATTGATAGTGTAGTGTTAGGTTTAATTGTAACTTAGGTTAGGATTTATTTTACAGGTAATTTTGTATTTATTTTAAATAGGTAGCTATTAAATAGTTATTAACTATTTAATAGCTATTGTACCTGGTTAAAATAAAT
Source organism: Bombina bombina (assembly GCF_027579735.1). Taxonomy (NCBI): domain Eukaryota; kingdom Metazoa; phylum Chordata; class Amphibia; order Anura; family Bombinatoridae; genus Bombina; species Bombina bombina. The sequence goes on from NC_069499.1 coordinate 419,625,854, forward strand.
ACAAAGTTGCCTGTAAAATAAATATAAATCCTAAAATAGCTACAATATAATTATTATTTATATTGTAGCTATATTAGGGTTTATCTTACAGGTAAGTATTTAGCTTTAAATAGGAATCATTTATTTAATAAGATTTATTTTATTTTGTTAGATTTCAATTATATTTAACTTAGGGGGGTGTTAGGGTAAGGGTTAGACTTAGCTTTAGGGGTTAATACATTTATTAGAGTAGCGGCAAGGTCCGGTCGGCAGATTAGGGGTTAATACTTGAAGATAGGTGTCTCCCTTAGGGAGGGCAGATTAGGGGTTAATACTATTTATTATAGGGTTTTTGAGGCGGGAGTGAGGCGGGGGTCGGCGGTGTTAGGGGCAGCAGATTAGGGGTACATAGTTATAATGTAGGTTGCGGCGGTGTACGGAGTGGCAGATTAGGGGTTAAAAATAATATGCAGGGGTCAGCGATAGCGGGGGCGGCAGATTAAGGGTTAATAAGTGTAAGGCTAGGGGTGTTTAGACTCGGGGTTCATGTTAGGGTGTTAGGTGCAGACTTAGGAAGTGTTTCCCCATAGGAAACAATGGGGCTGCGTTAGGAGCTGAACGCTGCTTTTTTGCAGGTGTTAGGGTTTTTTTCAGCTCAAACTGCCTCATTGTTTCCTATGGGGAAATCGTGCACAAGCACGTTTTTGAAGCTGGTCGCGTCCGTAAGCACCGCTGGTATTTAGAGTTGCAGTGGCGGTAAATTATGCTATATGCTCCCTTTTTGGAGCCTAACGCAGCCCTTCTGTGAACTCTAAATACCAGCGGTATTTAAAAGATGCGGGGGGAAAAAAGCACGCGTAGCTAACGCACCCCTTTGGCCGCAGAACTCTAAATCTAGCCGAAAGATAATAACACTAATAATAATCATATAATAATATAGTTACATTATTTTAACTCACCATCAATTCCAAGACTGCAAATACTTAATTGTGTCAGATTAGATGTAATACAAGCCACAGTCAGCTGAGAAGATGCAGTGTTTGAATTGATTGATTTATCCTTCCCAAGCAATTGCACAGTAAAAGTTATCATTTAAATAGTGATATATTTTCTTAGAAGCAATTTTCCTTACACATATGTATTGAAAAAATTATTATATTCAAAATTGAAATGCACTGATGTTCATTTCAATTTTGACTGTGCCGTTAATGTATACCCATACCTACCATCTTTAAGCAGGCTGAGTACAAACTCTACATGTGCCAACGAGGTCACACTTATCAGTTCACTTCCATTGACATGGCAGGAATCAGATGCAGCCTCCCAAGTATACTCTTGCTTATTGAGTTTGTAGCAGTAACGGTTGTAGGGTGTCCAATCAGACTCACACTGGGTTTGGTAATATTTCCACATTTCTTTCAAATTAGAAATGGTATGAAAAAATATAAAAATGTTGGTTATTTTTAGGTTTAATTTTAAAAATCTCAACAATAAATAAGACACAACGATAAGCAGTCTACAATAACTTTACCACCATGTTTGGTGTTATGATCTACCTATAAATGCAACAAAAGGTGTAGCATATAGGCATTAATAATTCAAAATTCAGATTAAAGTCGCTGACATTCACTAAGTGTACTTAGAGTTCCATAGAACATGCCGGTGATAATAGGTATCCTACTTCGTTTCTTTCTCAAGTCATTTTCACACTCTTACTATTTCCTAGACACTATAGGCCAGATATTAAGTCAAATGATACTATTGTGTGGATAATTTGAAATATATCAGCCATAAGGAATAAAAAACAGGTGGAACATCCGTATAAAAGTTGTAAAATGCCAGAGAAGAGTCAGAAAGCAGCAAGGGATGGTGAAAAAATGATACTACGGAAAAAGATTTTTTACTCTGCACAGACCTCGAACAGAGTTTTTTATGTGGGCTTTTTTTGTAAATGTAGTTTAAAAGGATTATGCATGTACAAACTCATTATAAAAAGCCACACAACCAGCTAAGATATGCTGTGGTGGTAAACATGGTTAATGATGCTATAAAGTAAATCTAAAAATAATCTGAAAACCAGTGTAAGGGTGTTTCCGGATTGACTGAAATATAGTTGGTGAGTCTCAATTAAAAGTGTCAAATGGGTTCTTTTGGTTGAAAAAACATTAGAAAACACTTAAAAATAGGCTTTGTTTTAGGGACATTAAACACCTTGCATTTTTTATATCAAATGTTTAGCTATGTCTAATTCTCAGTCTTGATAGGTCAGCATGGTGCAGTTCAAGTTTTAACACCGCTACATATCTTTCCCTAATTGGCTTTAATTGAACACAACTGAAAAACAATGCATTTCATACTAATATGACCATGGCTAGCTTTGTTGTCTACCGACTCAAGCTCAGATTGGCTCTTAAGGCGAATGGTGGGTTTAGACTGAAATGTCTTGTAATTACAAGGTGTTTAATGTTCCCTTAAGGATCTGTACAGACACCAACTTTAAATCATTATAGCTGTTAGAGGTCTCACAAATACCAGGCACCAGGTCACCATGGCAACTAGAACTTGTTGCCTGCTAGAATGGCCTGTCTGTTTTATAAATATACAGTATATATTATGTTTTTTGGCTCTCACATTGTATGACCTTGGTGTGACGCAACCTCACCAAACACAACGATGTGTAGTAGCTCAAAACATATCACTGTGCACAATTATGATCTTTTCAACAGTGATTGCCACATTTCAGCTCGATGAAAATAGGCCAAAATGGATCCCGAAGCAAGAAACAGATGGAATGCAGGCTGCATAAAACTGTTAAACAAAAATATATGACCAGCGCCAAGAAAAAAGAATTTACACAAGCTCTCAAGATCAAAATAGGGATCTCCCAAAACCCTATGAAAGTAACAGAGTGGGAATCTAGAAAGCGCAGTCTGCTTAAGTGCAAATAATTGCACTTAAGCAGACTGCACTTTCTAGAATCCCAGTTTCCTGCATAAAATTGTCAGCCATGGGTGAAAGTAAATTACTTGCTCCATGCCATGAAAACCTCATGATTTCAAGATGTCATGAGTTCATTATTTGTCTGTGTGTCCTGTATTTCCATGTTGCTTTTTACAACTGTTTTTTTAACACTGTATAAAAAGAAACTTTTTAGGTGACTTTTCTTGCCTGCATCTAGTACAACCAGATACAAAGGGCAATTCATCCTTCTCACTACGATATTTATAGGCCAACCTGTCAACACAGAGACACAGCGTCTTCTGTCAAGACACAGTCCTGGGGTCAATTAAAGGTAACTTTGCATTATATTCAAACAGGAGTCTTGATATTTTTGGTATCAAAATAATACTCATATGCTTAATTATAAGTGTATGGTTCCATAAAAGGGATGGCTACATTCCTTCCCTCCTCACTGAAAGGGTACTTGCCAGGAAACTTGTGTTATAGTGTGAGTGACCATTTTCTCCTTTCAACCTCTCTTGGGAATACTGGTACAGTATTAGGTCCTGAAATGTTCTCCTTTTTTTATTTTAAACTGTTTGCTTTGTTTATTATTTCTTTTTTATGTACATGCACTGTGACCTTTTTGTTCATAATAAATATTCCTTTATTAAGTTTTGCTTGTGTCTAATATTTAAACCTTGCTACCAAACAGACAAATATAACAGTATTGTGTTTTTATTAGATATTTGCCAAATTGTGTTTTTTTTTTAAAAATCTATAAGTCTGGGTTTTCCTTAGCATTTCCCATATAATAATCATAAGTGGTGGCAGCAGAGATAGTTTAGTTTGGGTGATATTAAAGACTATAGAGTATTTTGTTAATCCATGCACACACTAAGAAACTGTAGTGCTTAAACAAAATGTTAATGTAGAAGATAAAAAAAACTGTGGTCTTTTATTCTCATATACCTATGAGCTGGTTATTCTGTTAAATATTGTTTCTCTCATTAGCATGAGAAATGTTAATAGTTCTCAAAATAATTTTTAAACTTAAAACCTGAAGATGGCTCCATCAACAAACCAACAAATAATGAGAGCCATACAACATCTCGTTAGAATACGGAGGGAAGAAAAATACAAGCTTCAGTGGAGAAAAATAATAGAACATAATAGAAAAAAACACAATTTATGCTTACCTGATAAATTAATTTATTCTCTGATGTTGAGAGTCCACAAGCCATCACATGTGGAATTAAACTCCAGTCCAGTAGGAGGAAATACCACCCAACATACCAGTGCTTTTAATCTCTACCACTCTTCCTGAATCCCTCAGTAATAGATATTGCCAAGAGAAAGGAGTAAAACAGAGAAGCAGGAAAGATAAAGCAGGGTAAGTACAAACTGGTACTGCTGCCAACTGTACAAAAAAATAAAGATGGGTCTCATGGAATCTCACCATCATGAAATAAATTAATTTATCGGGTAAACATCAATATTGTTTTCTTTTAAAAGATGGTGAGAATCCACGAGACATCTAATGTGGGAAATTATTTTCAAGTAGTGAAGTCCACAAGACCACCATGAAAAGGGTTTGGAAAACAATTAAGGAAGGTATGTTGCTGAACAAACACAGCAAACTGCAGAACTCTCCTGCCAAAAGCATTCTCTGAAGAGTGATAATATTTTGTAAAAATATGTAAAGAAGACCAAGTAACTGCTTTACAAATTTGCTCAATGTAAGCTTTATTCCTGAAGGCCCAACATGTGGAAACTGCTCTAGTGGAATGATTAGTAACACCCTTAAGGACAGTCTTCCCTGCCACCAAATATGTTTTGCGATTCAAGGCTTTATGCCAGGCTACTAAGGTAGCTGCCGTAGCTTTCAAGACAATAATTGTTTGTCAAGACCATGATTAGGCGCCGCTAGGGGGAGGGAAACACTTCAGACTGTGACTCTGTCCGTTGCTTGTATTGTCATGTAATTTGTGCCAATAAATAAATAATAAAAATTAATACCACTGTTGTGCAGCCAGTACTATTTCTTACTTCAAGTCAGTTGCAGTTTGGTTCACTGCTTTTTTTCCGGCTTTTTGCACCCTGCCTGTGTACACTGAAGACTTATGCTGGTTGGCGTTTGACGTCACTACCTGAAGCCAGAGACCACTAGTCACGTTGGTGAGTTTGGAGCGGCTGCTTTGGATACTCGTTCAGCTTAGTGATCTTCTTGTGATTCAAGATCACCAAAGCCAATATCTGACCCTTAAGAGGATTGTCTGATAAGCCTTTTCCATGACCATCCTGTAAGAATTGTAGCACTCTAGGAATTCAAAAAGTATCTTCTAACCTTACACCAGGAAAAAAAAGGTTTCACAAACATTGTGTTATATGTGCCTGGTCACAAGTTTCCTTTCCCAAATCATGGTATGAATAACTTAATCAGATAACCCTTTGGGCAGGATTAGGCGTTCAATCATCATGCCGTCAAATTTAGCACTTTGAAATCCTGATGATAAAAGGGGTCTTGAGAAAGAATGTCCTTTCTAAAAGAAATTTGCCATAGTTGGAGTGAGGACATCTGAATCAGATCCGCATAACAATTCCATGCTGGAGCAATCAGAATTACTGATGCTTGTTCCTGTTTGATCTTGGCTACAACCCTGGGTAGAAACACAAATAGAGAAAAGATGTACATCAGGTTGAACGACCTGGGACATACTACTAAGGCATCTATGAGAGTTGCCTGATCTCGAAACCTAGCACAACACCAGGGAAGCTTGGTTTTTAAGTGGAGAGGGCATGAGGTCTATGTCTGCTGTGCCTTAACTTCTCACGATTTGGTCAAACACCTTCTGGTTCAAAGACCATTACTCCAAGAGAAGGTACTGGTGGCTTAGAAAGTCACCTTTCCAATTATTCAATTCTGTAATTGTCAGGGTTTTTTCCCTACTTTGTTTGCCATGTGCTGCTGGCAGCCATTTTACTTACCTCTTACTGAATCTGGTGCAGAGTGTCTGATGCTGCTCATTTCCTGCATGCCCTCTTATGGTCGGACTGGTGTACATCATCCGTGTGAGACAGGTTGCAGTCTCAGTATTGTGACGTCATCACTTTTTATTTAAAGGGCCTCTGTTCAGTATGCTTTGCCCTTGCGTTGTCTCAGACCTGTTTGTTAGTTCCTGTTCCTGTGTATTACCTGGCAGTCTGACGTCCCTCCTGGCTCCTGACTCGGCTCGTCTGACTACTCGCTTTGGCTCCTGACTCAGCTCATCTGACTACCAGCTCTGGCTTTGACTCCTGGCTTGTTATTTGACTTGTGGACTTTTTATTATTTCTTTGTTATTAATAAAGGTGTGATTATTTTTGCACTTCTCGTCTCAGTCTGATTCCTGGCACCCTGACAGTAATGTGGATAGCTGAAATTATGCAATTATGGCTTTGGAATGTGGGCTACTTCGCCAAGGATCTTTGCATTTCAACTTGATGATTTAGGTAACCCACTGCTGTGACAGTACCGGATTGCAACTTAAGAAAGGATTCTAGATGGCCCAGAAAATTGAGTTCTAAAATATTGATTGGAAACCTTGACTCCTGAGGAGACTATACTCCTTGCACACTCTGGGACTTTAATACAGCACCTTAGCCTGTCAGGTTAGCATCAGTGGTCATCACAAATCACATTGGCAAGAGAAAGTAGGCCTCTTGAAGAACGGGTTGGTGAATCTGCCACCATGTCAGAGACTGCATTGTCTTGAAGTCCAATAGGATCTACTGAGACAAATCCTTAAAATCTCTGTTCCATTATTGCAACATCCTCAATTGGAGAGGCCGCAGTTGGAATCTGGCAAAATGAACTGCATTATACCATGAGGCCTAACACTTCCACGCATTGAGCCACCTTGAGTTTCTTTTTTTTTTTTTTTTTTTTTTTACAAATCTCATAGAATTTACTATGGCCCCCAAGGAAGGATACAAAGTTTGAGGAGGATTTTATTTTACAAGTCTCATAGAATTTACTATGGCCCCCCAGGAAGGATACAAAGTTTGAGGAGATAAGAAGCTCTTTGGTAGGATCCTTTTCCAACCATGCATTGCATAGCTGCAGAAGAATTCTCTGTGTGTGGTCCCTCACCAACTGGAGAGAAGGTGACTGAATCGAAAAGTCGTTTAGGTACAGAGCTACAGAAATTCATTGAGCTTGCATAACAATCAATAGAGCTCCAAGAACTTTAGTAAAGACTTGTGATTGCTAGATTCAAGGGAAAGCACCATAAATTGCTAGTGGCTGTCTATGAAGGCAAATTTCAGAAACTAAACATAATCCCTGTGAAAAGGGATATGTGAATAGGAATCTTTTAAGTTGATGGAAGACATAAACTACACTAAAAGGAGTATAATGCAAATTGTCTCCATTTTGGGAATTGGTACTTTCAGAAATTTGTTGAGGGTTATAAAATCCAACATAGGCCATAAAGTAGCTACCTTCTTTTGAACTATGAACAGATTGGAGTAGAACCCACGATTCAGTTCCACAACTGGAACTGGAGTAATCACTCCTATTGTTTTCAGGTCTTTTAGATAAGACAAGAAGGCTTTGGCCTTTAAGGGATATCGAGGCACATGAGACATGGAATTATTGAAAGATGTGCTATTCTCTAAAGGGATTGTAGTTCTCCTTGCAAGAGTGGATACTGCTTCATACCAATTTCACAGAATGAAGTGGGAATATGTCTGGGGATATGTATATCTATTTTACTGTTTGCTTGTCTGTAGTAGGAGTAGGATCCTCTATGTCCAAAGCCAGTAAAACTTTCCGAAATAGAGCATGTATATACTCACACCAGAAATAAAAAGGACACATTTCCTGCCACTTCTTCAACAGTGAGGTCCTGCGTTTGTGAAAAATCTTCCTCAGAGGAGGAAATTTCTGATTCCAATGTACCTCTCTTCTATGCAGGGTAATTAAGACAGGCCACTCAAAAGGGATATCCCTGATGAGCTAAAGTTTACTTAAAAACTCGCAATACGCACACTACTTCCAACGCGTGCAAACACCCGCTATAAATCTAATATCACTCACTAGTAAAAGCACACCACTCATAATCTGGCCCTGAATGCTCCAACATAATTTATAATAAAAAAAAAATACTGATAAAATTCATCAGTATTCATTGGTTTCCTTAAAACTTTTTTATTTAGGGTTTAATATTTACCTTCAGCACTAAATCCCCTATTAGCGTGGTTGGGGCTCTGTGAAGAACAGGACCAGGTTTGCACAGCTCTTCAGCGAGATGAAGGTAAGTATAAGCTATAAGTGAACTTTTTCACCTGTAGCTTTTAAACATTTACATTTGTTTTAATGAAAATCAATGTAAACGTTTAACGAATATTCAGTATTTGTTTTGCTTTAAACTAAACTAATACCGAATAGTGCAGTCAATGAAAACATAAATTATGCTTACCTGATAATTTCCTTTTCCTCTGATGGAAAGAGTCCACAGCTGCATTCATTACTTTTGGGAATTAAGAACCTGGCCACCAGGAGGAGGCAAAGACAACCCAGCCAAAGGCTTAAATAATCCTTCTACTCTCTCATCCCCCAGTCATTCTGCCGAGGATCAAGGAACAGTAGAAGAAATATCAGGGTGAAGGGTGCCAGAAGAATATAAGGACACCCCACATAAAATTACACGTGGGGAGCTGTGGACTCTTTCCATCAGAAGAAAAGGAAATTATCAGGTAAGCATAATTTATGTTTTTCTTCTTAAATGGACAGAGTCCACAGCTGCATTCAGTACTTTTGGGAAAACAATACCCAAGCTATAGAGGACACTGAATTCCAAGACGGGAGGGTACAATAGACAGCCCATACTGAGGGCAACAGGCCTGAACTTCTACCCAATAAAAAAAAACACTTTGTCCGAAGCTGAGAAAATTTTAAGAGGAAAAGCCCCAGAGACACTGACTCACAGTTAGTCCAGAAGCCAAACTAGAGACCGCAAACGGACTCAACTGAGCCAACAGTCCTCCAGGAGACACCGCCGCCCAACAAACGGTCCCCCACCACTCATCTCCACAAATGAAGGAGACACCAGCCAAAACCCCCAAGGGGACAAGGCAAAGGAGAACCAAGGAAACCGAAAGGTCCCCTTAATACAAAAAGGAACACCTCCATGAGTGAGCCCAGCTCACAGAGACCCAAAGGGTCCCAAACAGGGAAAGGAGACCTCGTCTATACCAAGCAAAACCCGGGAAAAGACTGGGCACAGAGACAGAACAGACGTCTCCCCAATATCCTGCAAGCACGGATGCAAAGAAGAGGCCAAGTTCTCCCAGTGTCTGGCCACAGAATACCAAGGTATGAGACCATAAAAAAGTGTGTAATACACCCAGGTGAAAAACCCCAAGTCTGAGAAAACAGAGTCCACAACAGGATGACACAGAGGATACTTGCGAGGAAGAAGAAGAAGTCAAGCAAGAAACAGACCGCAAAGCAACCCCCTAACAAAGGGCACGTCGCCGGACCTACACACAGGTCCCTAAAATGGGGAAGACATAAACCTCAATCCAGGCCCCCCAAGAAGGAGAGTATACACTCAGAACCCGAAGAAAGAGTAAACCCTCTTCTATCAATCGAGCAAGTTGAAAGGAAAACCTATACCCTAGCAGACTAAGCTAACAGGATAGACTCAACAAGCACACACATACAGAGGAGACTGCGTGAACGCAGGTCCTTAGACCGCTCGGCCATCCTGACCCACACTCAGCTGGACCAACCCAGCCTCCGGGATCCAAGACAAGGTAACAAAAGAATCCTGAAACAGGTACAGGAACAAGCGTAAGGATAGCACAGCCATCCCCACAGAGCACAAGTACAACTTGACTCTGAAACAGACAACAAGGACATAGAACTAAGAAGCTATCAAAAGAAAGGCCCAACAAGCCTGCTTGGAGCCAGCAAGACTCCAGGGGGAACCAATCACACTTTTTCACCTCCCAACCAGGAGAAGCCCCAAGCAAGGACTCAATCTCCATGGTGAGGATAATATCCCCTAAAGAAAAGGGATTATACCGGAAGGGCAACAACTGTCCTCAAAGCCCAAATGCACCGGCTAATGGGAAGTGAAATTCCCAATACAGATGTCCTAGAAAAGGACCCCCCTACAAGTAGCTTGCCAAGTAGAGGCACAGCCAACCCATTCACCTGCAGAGCAGGGAATCCATGGGAACACTGGCAAGCTGACCAGAGGAATGCAAACCTAAGGAGCACCAGAAATTGGACATCCAGCGCCAGCAGCTAGGTATGAACCAACCACCCTTGAGGCTCAAGCCACATGGCTAACCAATAGATGACATGAGCCACTCTGTGGCAAAAGAGTAAAAGAAAATACTCAGAAGACCTGGCCAACCATGACCAGGTGAGGTAGATGGAGCAAGGACATAGCGCAAGTTCTCACTACCGTGGAACACCCCGACCAGCCCTGAAATCCAAGCTTCCAAAACCACCCAAGAATGGGTCAGTAAAAAGGCCAAGCCGAGCATCGGCAACCGGAAGTCTCAGGGAGAAAAACAGCGGGCACCTAATAGTTCAGGCAAACCTTACCCTAGAACTAAACACCCCAACTGGCCAAACAGCCAGACACAAGGGTATGGATGCATATCCAGAGAATCCAGATAGCAAAAAGAACTCGAAAAGCTCCGACCAAAGGGAGGAACCACCCCTAGCCAAAGTCCAACGCTCCAAGAGGCAAGGCTAGAAGTTGTTTGGTGATACTTCTCTGAGTCTCAAAAAACCTACTAGCAGGACTAGTCTCGCTAACACATCCACACAAGCAGAGGACACAAGGAAGAGAAAGGCACGAAGCCTACCCAGCTCCGGAAAACCCCAAAATAAACAAAAGTCCCCGCAGGGCACAACCATCACCCGGAAGCACAGATCCCTAAAAAGAGATCTACTCAACCGGAGGCAATAGAAGACCCAAAGGCCTATTATAACTCAGTCAAGAGTAAGAGCTGCAACTAGATATACAAGAAACAGCTATGCGCACACCTGGAAGCTGTCAAGAGCTGCAACAGGTTTCAAACTGCAACCTTCCGCATGCTAGACAGCTATGCTGCAAAAGCTGTTGGATCAAGCCCCAAAAGGACACATCCAGAGGCCTAGAAACGAAGGCCAAACCGCTCAATAGTGGTAAGCAGCATTAAGCCCTCCCACCCTCCACCACATGGGGGAGGAAACTCTAAGTTCTGATAGAGTGACGCAGTGGAAAAACTCCCCTGCCGGGTCATCTATGACTGAAGGCTATATGGACTGAAACAATCCTTCCCACCTCATGGAACCACAGGTCCTCTTGAATACTTAGTTGAACATGAAAAACAATGATAACCTGAACACTCTGCGATTCTACCGAACCAGCCGAGCAGAACAGCGCCAAGTGTCTGAACAGCCGCAAAACCGAACAAACCCGACAGGACCAGCCTGCACCTAGGGTCCCAACTGGCAAGCTGCTAAATTCTCCCTTGTAGGGGAAAAAAAGAGAAAACAGACATTTTTAACAGAGGACTAACATGTCCAACAACTTCCGAAGAAGTAAAAAAAGAGTATCAATCCCAGAAGGTTCCCGAAGGAAACAAAAACAAATAAAAGACATCCCATCGGATATAAATAAAATATAAGGCAACCCGGAGGTTAATGCCCAAAAAACACAGGCCTACCCGCAGAACCAGCCAAACGGAGCCCTATCTCACAAAACTGGGAAAGATCTCAACAAATGAAAATCAGGAGATTACTTCATCCCCACATGTCTAATGAGGTGCACCATTCGAATTATCAAACTAAAATTCCCCGTAACTAGTAACGATAGGGTCATTCAATAACTGAAAAACATGTTTGAGCAACACGCAAAGGCGCGCAATCCTGTAACGGAAGGCACAACACTCAGGGACAGAAACCCCCGCGGGGAACTGTAGAGGCCCTCCCCAAGGCGGAAGGCCCGGGACAATAGGGCACTAGCACATTCTCAAAGAAACGTCTGGACTCTGCAGACGAATAATCGCCAACATTATGTGGAAGCGAAAACGTGCTGCAACCTCCGTTGGAAACACGCCACCCCATATGGAGGATCCAGAAGTATGATTTGGTAGGGAACTCGCCTCTCGGAGGACAGGACTCCCAGAGGCAGATGGCTCAGCAGTCCCTTGATTCCACGAGCCCGAGGAACCAGGCTCTCTGAAATGGCATACAGAACAAAACTGGTTGACAGTCATCAATAAGGCCACTCCGGATTCATCATCGGACACAGACTCTGAATCAGAAATCAAAATAGTCTCAGTATCAGAATCCTCTGTAACTGAATCTGAAATTAACACAGTCTCAGCATCAGAATCCTCTATAGCTGGATAGAGGATATTTAAATATGGACTAAAGTAGTGAAAACTAAAAGGGCACCCGACACCCCCAATGGCTGGGGCACTCACCACCTTCTGTGACCAGACCCCTGCGGACTAGAAAATCTCCTTCGCCACACGGTCAGGAATGCAGAAATGGAACAATGGAACATAGCCACGCCCGAACACAAGGTGAACTGTACAGTCGAAACAAGCGCGCCCAACCAAAAGGCTGCGTCACTTCCAAAGGCCTCAATGTTCAAACCACGAGCCCAGTAAACATCGCACATAAGTAGGTTGAATCACATAACAAAACATGATTATAAACCCCACCCCCCTGTTGAATAACACCCCTCAGGAGATATTAACCCTCGATTCCAAGATACTAAAAGAGACTCACTAAGACCCTTATGTTATAGTTAAACCCGCAAGGAGCTTAGTCTCACGGGAAACATTCACACTACAGTACATTGAATAAAGTAAAATGAAACGATCTTACCAGAATCAATGCCGTGGAACAGGAACACGGACTTTCAAGTGTGACGGATAGTAGCATCCGCCATGGACTTGAGAGAAGAAAGCAGGAAGCGGAGCGAAGTTCGACATCGCTGATTGCTTGAGGAGCTGTTAATATGAGTCAGGATGGTTTCGCAGAAAGAAACTTCCTGCATCTCCGGACTCTAACTTTCATCCAGGCTCTCACTGAGAGACTGACAGGACTACTTAAAGTTAAAACCCCTGTCTCATGCCAAAGAGCAATACCCTCCATAAGAGACAAAAACAAATTATGACACTTCTCTGCCAACCTCCTGGGACGAAAGGCAAAGAATGACTGGGGGATGAGGGAGTGGGAGGAGTATTTAAGCCTTTGGCTGGGTTGTCTTTGCCTCCTGCTGGTGGCCAGGTTCTTAATTCCCAAAAGTAATGAATGCAGCTGTGAACTCTTTCCATTTAAGAAGAAAAATAAATACGATACAAATTTTTGGTGGCTGCACAAGTCTTGTACCTAGTTTTTTAAGATTGTATATAAAAGTACCTAAAAGTGTTGTATAATTTATTTGGTGCATATGTTTATGTTCCCAAGCTATGTGAACCATGTGTACATGTCCATACTTAAAGCCTGCAGGCCATGTGCTCATCTTAGCTGCAAAAGATTGCTTTCAGTAGATGTACCCATCTAAGGCAGTGCAAGCAAAGTGCAACTGGTCAGGAAAGGTTTCACTCAAGAGCAGCACAGTATAGACCAGGGGATTGTTGGGCATGCCCACATTTCACCTAGGAGGCTAGTGGCATCTCCACACTGGTAGAAGATAATCACTGACTGGCTGAAACTCCTGTTCTTTCCTCTGTCCACGTAAGCACTCTGGGAGGGGGGATTGGTCTCGTATTGGTTAGAGAACCCCTCTAAACTACATGTGGGTCAGCACTTCTGAATTAACCACACTCCTTGATGGAGTAAAAAAATTGACTGAAGGATTCTGGGAGGGATTTAAAATTCTGGTATTTTGGGTGTATTTTCTCTAAAAATGAATAACTGAAAGTCAAAAATATTTTGAGTGATTATTGACAATGATGTACTTTATTTAGAAAGTAAAAAAGAATACCAAATCTAACAATAAAATATTAGATATATTTTCAAAACTACTTAAAATTCTGAATTGAGAAAGATGTGTTGATCTCCAATAATCAATTTCATTTAGGATGCCCCAAATTTGTATTAATACAGAGAAAATCTTATCTATAAACCCTGCTGACTGGGGCAGCAGCCATGTCTGCTCAGGACCAGCAGTTTTCTGTGGCTCCCTTAAACCCTTTTCGGAGTCTTGATTTTTCATTATACATTGAAGAACAGCTGAATGGCCATGCTAATGTATCTTAGTTATTTTGTGTTGGTCGCACTCACTAGGGTAGGTGGTATATGGATATTTAAAACTATTATAAATGTAAAACTTTTCTGTAGGAAAAACATCAAACTTCACTCTTAAAGGATCAGACAGAGCTGTAGTGGTCTGGGTCTAGGGACCATCTAACAAAGGGCAGATCATCTAAAGATTTCCGCACAAGCGATGTGATCTAAGAAGTCTCATCAGTATGGTGTGGTCACTCAAAAAATGTTTGTATGATTTCTCTCCATGCCTGCGAGTTTTTGATCATTGGGCCCAATGTTTTTAGAAAACAGATATACTGTATATGATAGGATTTTTTTAAACTGTTATAATATTTAACAAAGCACTATATGAAAATTGAAACACAACGCACTTACCAGGTAGCCATTCGGTACAGGTGGCTCAGGAGCAGCAGTCAATTGTGTTTCAACTGAGAAGAAGCGGGAGTGTTTGTGCTCAGTTAGCAGTTTCTTCCTTGACCCATGCAGTTCACAGTATAGCAACTGCTTATTGAGCACTACTGCCGCTCCGGACCCTTCTATATTGCCCGGCTGCAGTTAATTGTGTACAGGGTTATATCATTGACTGTGACACCATGAAGCATAGAGGGAACAATATTTGTTCATAAAGCACCACCACATTTCATAGTGCTGATATAGAAATTATCTACTAATGAGTGGAACATGAAAACTTGCACACTACAGTGTGATAGGAGTATGTGCAAGGCTGTCCTGTTGGTGGGGCCAACACTAGTTCCCCTCCTTTTTGAAAATGGGACCTCAGGCCCTTTGTGTATACGGGGAGTGGGTAGGATTCTAAATGTGAAGGTAACCATCATTACTCAGTAATTATCTGCATATTATTATTATTATTATTATTATTATTATTATTATTATTATTATCTCCTGTTCCTCTGGGTCAGTGTTTGACAAATATAGTTCCTAGGAGGCCACATAGTCCAGGATTTTACATCTAACCAGTAGAAACTAATTGTCTAGCTCCTAAAATATATGTAGCAGCATTTTTTTTAATATTTCTTGTTGGCTCCTGAATAAAACTGTAAGCATCTGTATTTGTAATGTATGGAGGAAATAGGAACTCTACAACACCTAAATCATTTTTTGAACAGTCTACTAGAAGACATGGAAGTTCTGAATCCCTTCTAGATTTTAAACAATAAATTGAATGTTTAGCATTTTTGCTATCACTCCATTTAAATAGAAATAGAGCCTTTGTTTTTGTTTTTATTTACATATGAAAACTATACTGTATATATTTTTAAAGTAGACAACCCAGAATATTTTCCTAGGCCCATTTTGGTATATTTGATGCCACTATTTGACCCCCAAATACAATTAAATATAAAAAAAAATCAATAACTTTTTCGTAAACTTTGGGTTTCACACTAAAATTACTTACACACAACTACTGCAGTCATAAGACAATGATTGCAAACGTTTCTCTGGGATCCTTTTTTTTAACAGCAAACATGAATGGCTTTGCCATTATTTTTTAACAATTAGAAGGCTGCTAATTGCAGGTGCGCACCACACTTCTGAAATTACTGTCAGTAAAGGGGTTAATCAGCTACAATTGTTGTGTTAGTGTAGAGATTAACCTCCCACTCCCTGATCCCTCCCAAACACCTCACTCCCCCCCTCCACTGGTCGCTACCATGTTATGTACTGTCAGACAGTCTGCCAGTATGCAGTTTAGGGGTTTTTGTTTTTATATTTTTTTATTTCTGTAGTGCAGGGGTCCCTTCTCATGCTCACCCCAACAGCTATCTTACCCTCCCACTGCCATATCTATTTATGGCAGCCAATCTGCCAGTAACAAATTAACTTTTATTTTTATTATATTTTATAATAAATAAATAATTATTTTTCTGTAGTGTAAATGCCCCCCTCACACTCCCCCCTCCAAGATCATCTTTTTTCTGTAGTGTAGGGTCCCCCCTCCAAACAATTTTCTATAGTGTAGGACCCCATCCTCACATTTTTCTGTAGTGCAGGGAACCTCGCCCTCTCTCCTCGGCTGTAGTGTAGGGAAACCTGCCTCCCTCCTTCCCACCCACTGGGCACCAAGGATGATTGTTACAGAGTGTGATACAAACAGTAATGATCAGCGATCTGGCTTCATATGATAAACACCTTCTGCCTCCTGTTTGCGGCTCACGCGGTCTAAGCTGAAAGCAGGGACTGCAACAGGCACTTTCTGTGTTGGATGCATGTACTACATAAAGACAATAGGCTTGGCAAAGTACTGTGTGACGTAGTACCTATGTCCAAATGGCACAAAGGGTTAAAAAAAAAAATTTAAACATAAATTAATGGTGGTGCTTATAAAAGCCACTAATATTTTAAAAACTTGCTGGTGTTATGACATGCAGAGAAAGTAAGCATTTTTTTTTTAACTTTAATAAACATTTCAATATGACAGAGAAGGTAAACTCGCAAATTTATTTCCTTGTATTCAATTTGCAACAGAGATCAATAAAAGTACCTGATTTCCAGTTCACAAGAGACAATGGTGCTCCATCTGACCACTGCCAACCAGTAGCTTCACTTAGCTGGTTGAGACCAATCCAAAACATATCTCCATTAAAATGTAATTTCTTTATATAGCCTAATATAAAAGAAAAAAATTAGAGAACAGATTAATAAACAGTTAAATGTGTGGTTTAGTAAACTGAAGGAACCCAATAAAGAAAATAATTTAACGGCCAGCTACAAAGAAAATGAATAAAACATAAATCAACTTTCCGATCTAGTTCTTTTTACTTTGTTCTTCTTATACTTTGTGCTGATTTGAGGAGCTGCAAACCCACTCCAGTCTTTCAAGATGTACCCCCATTGTGCTCAGGAGAAGCAAAGTAGGCCCTCCCTAATGCTGTGACTTTTTGCCTAGTCATACCACTAACCTACTATCCATGAGAGTTTTGCCAATGTTATAGGCTTAGAAGTGTGAACATTCTTACAAACATTGCTGCTATATAGTGTTGAAATATGCATGCTCCTGAGCATAGGTATAAAAATGCTTTGCTTGCATATTGTTTCTATAATCTATATTTTATCGTTTCAACGCTTTTTCTGTTTACTTGTGGAAGTCAGGGCTTCAAGAATTCTACAAGAGCATTCTACAACATTTCAATGCTCACTAAAATGCTGTTTCGCAAAACACAAAATTCATATTGCAATGTACAATACTGTTCAAAAGTTCTAGGCAGGTGTGAAAAAATGCTGTAAAGTAAGGATGCTTCCAAATATAGAAATTTTTATAGTTTTTTTTATCAATTAACAAAATGCAATGTCATAATAGGCACTTGGCTAGGAGAGTGATTTCTGTTCCTGCAGCAGTATATGCAAGAAAATGTTTTCTTTACATGCACACTATACTAGGGAATCCAGAAATAGGCTGAAATTCCTAAACAATAAAGGGTGCCTACAATTTAATTAATTTATTTTTAATTTGTAAAAAGACTTATACATGCAATACCTGTAGCTATTTCTTGTTCCACTATGTCATTTTAAGATGACCCACATAAACCCTCTATGGCTGAAATTACTCTGCTATTATGAAGTTCACCTGCTCTAGAATTACTCTGCACGTAACCCCTTCACTACCGTGAATTTTAAAGAAAAATGTCAGGTGCCGAGTTTTGGACAGACTGAGTTGGAGGTAATGTGAGGACATCCAAGAGACAGTTGGTAATCTGGTTGAGCAAAGAGGGAGAGATATCAGGAGAGGAAAATCCAGTCAATCCAATAATTTGGAAGGAAAGGGAAGTAAGGAGACCGGTCAATAGTTAGAAGGGTGGTGGGGGCAAGCGAGGACTTCAAACTAAATTTATTTACACATAAATACTGCACTCATAAGACCAATGATCGGAAAAGTTTCTTTAAGATCCACTTTGCTCAGAAATGATTTGTGGTAATTAGGAGGCTGCTAATTGCAGCTGCGCATCACACCTTATTATTATTATTGCAAACTTACTAATTCCTGCAGTGCACACCTATGAAATATTTACAGAATTCTCCCTTTTCGTACCCAGACAGACACAAAAATACAAATGTATTGCCTCATTTTGTCACTGCAACGTACTCTTAAATGTTCTTCCCATTCTATCATGAATGCTTCAGCTAGACTAATCCACCTAAGTCGCCAATCTACATCAGCTGCTCTGCTCTGCCAGTCACTACACTGAATCCCCTTTAGAATACATTTAAAAAAAATAACCCTAACCTATAAAGCACTCAACAACCTTACTCCCAACTATATTTCCTCACTCATCTCCAAATACTCCAAGACCCACCCTCTTTGATCAACCTCTGACCTATGTCTCTCCACTCCTATGAATTCTACTTCCCTCTCTCCCCTCCAAGACTTCTCACACGCTGCTCCTGCCCTCTTGTACTCTCTACCCTGCTCCATCAGACTGTCTCAAACCTTGTATAGTTTTAGGTGTTCTTTGAAAACCCACCTATACAGAGAGGCTAACCAACTCTCCTCTAACTGCTCTTCAGCCTAACCAAAACTGCCTTTTCTCACTGCTGCAACAACCATATGACAAGCTACCCCAAATCTTAAGTCTCTGTAGCCTAAACTTGTAGACTGTAAGCTCTTTGGAGCAGGGCCCTCATCCTCCTGTGCTAACTTATTTTATTTAGTATATTATTTATTTGTATCTTACAAGTCTTTGTTTTTGTACACCCCTATTTCTGTACCCAATGCTATGGAATTTTGTGGTGCTACACAATAAATCAAATTAATAATAAAATGTTGTGGGAGCAATTAACCAAGAGAAATCCTTATCTTACCTCTCACCCTGTTCCCCAAATTTCTTTAATTGATAATGATGAATTTTCTATTGGAAAAAGATTTAACCAATCTAATAAGGGTAATGGGACTTAGGGATATACCACTTTATCTCCTTGTAAACAATTCTGAAATTCTCACACACCCTGAACTACAACAAATGTGCTTTTTATGGGCTTCCATTTAGTTTACATATAGGAGATTGCATAGTTACCTGTTCAGTCACATTGCTATGCTGCCTATGTTAAATACACTTTACAATATAAACTCAACAATCTACGGGTCATCTACCATCCAGTGTGGAACAGTGGAACTGAGTTTTGCGTATTAATTTACTTTAACAAGGGCAGACTATAGTACAGTGTACAATGTACTCATCTGTATCTACAGCCGTGCTAGAGATTAATTACAAAATGCTACATGGATGGTACCTCACTCCTCACAGATTACACCATCTGTTCATAAAAGCAATAAATACTGGACATGTGGACATGTAGATAGTAACATGGGACATATATAGAGATGGTGTAACCGGCTATTCAAAATCTGGTCCTATATACCAAAAGAGTCTGCTCTAGGAGTTATTTGTCCCATTGATCTATTTGTATGGCTATTGAATAATCCCCTGAAATTTCCCTCCTCACACTCACAGAAGCTCTTCCATATTATGGTGAATAGCGCTACATTTTAATAAGTGAAAAATTGGAGCGCTATTATGGTGAATAGCGCTACATTTTAATAAGTGAAAAATTGGAAAAGCACAGAAACAACTAC
The DNA here is from genome assembly GCF_027579735.1 of Bombina bombina. Taxonomy (NCBI): domain Eukaryota; kingdom Metazoa; phylum Chordata; class Amphibia; order Anura; family Bombinatoridae; genus Bombina; species Bombina bombina. Next base: position 419,645,638 of record NC_069499.1, read on the forward strand.
AGTATTTATGTGGAGACGCAAAGTTTGGGAGTTTGTTGATTTAGATGAATATCAATACCAACAACAGAATATAATATTTGCATGGAAAAGTTATGGGAATAATATCTAGAACAATTTGCTTTATAACTTATTACACTTGTTGCTTTATTTTAGAACATAAAACTAGGGGCTTGATTAACTAAAGGTCTCTGGGCTGGCGAGATTATTTAAAGGAACACTGAACCCAAATTTTTTTCTTTTGTGATTCAGATAGAGCATGCAATTTTAAGCAACTTTCTAATTTACTCCTATTATACATTTTTCTTCATTCTCTTGCTGTCTTTATTTGAAAAAGAAGGCATCTAAGCTTTTTTTTTTGTTCAGAATGAATTCATCCACCAATCAGCAAGGACAACCCAGGTTGTTCACCAAAAACGGCCGGCATCTAAACTTACATTCCTGCATTTCAAATAAAGATACCAAGAGAATGAAGAAAATTTGATAATAGAAGTAAATTAGAAAGTTGCTTAAAATTTCATGCTCTATCTGAATCATGAAAGAAAAAATTTGGGTTCAGTGTCCCTTTAAGAATACTTGCCAGTACTTCTTTTTCCCTGGTGGAATTATCTAAAGCCACTTTTTACCCTGAAAACAGGGGGTCTTGCTAAGGGGCATATACTCCATTTTTGTATTTGAAGGACATGCATACATTACAAAAGTGCACAATGAAAATGTAAATAAAAATCATATAAAAAGAAATATTTAACCATTCAGACATAAATACGCAGGAAAAATTGTATTTTTAAGGTGCATCAAAAATTATAGCAAAACTGTTCACCTGAAATCATATTTTATCAAAAATGTAAAATGTGTAAGTAAATTAAACAGGAATACAACTAAATATGCATAGCGTAAATCGTAATTTAAGTACACTTGATGTACAAAAAACACATAGAAATTCGTACTTAAAAGTACAAAAGACAAAGGCCTCTATTTATCAAGTTGTCAACCGTAAATACGCTGGAATTCCACAGCGTATTTGTGGCGAGCCTGATTCGCCTTAGTTATCAAACCCTACAGACCGGCAAAAGTAGAATTTTGTGACGTAACATACGATCCGTCGGACTCAGTCCGACACAGATCGATGCTTACGTCACTCCAGATGTTCTGAATGCAAGTTCGGCACAATCTGACTACTTTTGCTAGTTATCAAATAACTAGCAGGTACGCTCGCCACTTTTCCGGCTCAGCGTACCTGGTTTTCAATCCGCCGCCCTGGAGGCGGCGGATACGATAGGAATCAATGGGAGACTGAAAGCAGCGAAAGCTCATGTTCGCTGCTGCCTGATATTCCATTGATTCCTATAGTAAATGTCTACACCTAACACCCTAACATGTACCCAGAGTCTAAACACCCCTAATCTGCCCCCCCTACACCGCCGCAACTAAATAAAGTGTTTAACCCCTAAACCGCCGCTCCCGGAGCCCACTGTCACCTACATTATACATATTAACCCCTGATCTGCCGCCCCCTATACCACCGCCACTATATTAAAGTTATTACCCCTTATCCTGCTGCTCCCGGACCCCGCCGCAACTAAATAAAGTGTTTAACCCCTAAACCGCCGCTCCCGGAGCACACGCCACCTACATTATATTTATTAACCCCTAATCTGCCCCCCCTACACCGCCACCACTATATTAAAGTTATTAACCCCTAAATCTAAGTCTAACCCTAACACCCCCCTAACTTAAATATAATTTAAATAAATCTAAATAAAATTACTACAATTAACTAAATAGTTCCTATTTAAAACTAAATACTTACCTATGAAATAAACCCTAAGCTAGCTACAATATAACTAATAGTTACATTGTAGCTAGCTTAGGGTTTATTTTTATTTTACAGGCAACTTTGTATTTATTTTAACTAGGTAGAATAGTTATTAAATAGTTATTAACTATTTAATAGCTACCTAGCTAAAATAAAGACAAATTTACCTGTAAAAATTCAACCTAAGTTACAATTACACCTAACACTACACTATAATTAAATTAATTACCTACATTAACTACAATTAACTACAATTAAATAAAATTAAATTAACTAAAGTACCAAACCCCCCCCCACTAAATTACAGAAAATAATAAAATAATTACAATAATTTTAAACTAATTACACCTAATCTAATCCCCCTAATTAAAATAAGAGCCCCCCAAAATAATAAAAAGCCCTACCCTATACTAAATTACAAATAGCCCTTAAAAGGGCTTTTTGCGGGGCATTGCCCCAAAGTAATCAGCTCTTTTACCTGTAAAAAAAGTACAATACCCCCCAACATTAAAACCCACCACCCACACACCCAACCCTACTCTAAAACCCACCCAATCCCCCCTTAAAAAAATCTAACACTAACCTCTTGAAGATCACCCTACCTTGAGAAGTCTTCACCCAACCGGGCCGAAGTCCTCAACGAAGCCGGGCGAAGTGGTCCTCCAGACGGGCAGAAGTCTTCATCCAGACGGCATCTTCTATCTTCATCCATCCGGCGCGGAGCGGCTCCATCTTCAAGACATCCGACGCGGAGCATCCTCTTCTGGCGACGTCTTCAAACAGAATGAATGTTCCTTTAAATGACGTCATCCAAGATGGCGTCCCTTGAATTCCGATTGGCTGATAGAAATCTATCAGCCAATCGGAATTAAGGTAGGAAAAATCCTATTGGTTGATGCAATCAGCCAATAGGATTGAAGTTCAATCCTATTGGCTGATCCAATCAGCCAATAGGATTGAGCTTGCATTCTATTGGCTGTTCCAATCAGCCAATAGAATGCAAGCTCAATCCTATTGGCTGATTGCATCAACCAATAGGATTTTTCCTACCTTAATTCTATCAGCCAATCGGAATTCAAGGGACGCCATCTTGGATGACGTCATTTAAAGGAACATTCATTCTGTTTGAAGACGTCGCCAGAAGAGGATGCTCTGCGTCGGATGTCTTGAAGTTGGAGCCGCTCAGCGCCAGATGGATGAAGACTTCTGCCCGTCTGGAGGACCTCTTCTGCCCGGCTTCGATGAAGACTTCTGCCTGTCTGGAGGACCACTTCACCCGGCTTCGTTGAGGACTTCGGCCCGGTTGGGTGAAGACTTCTCAAGGTAGGGTGATCTTCAAGGGGTTAATTTTATTAGGGGGATTAGATTAGGGGTAATTAGTTTAAAACTATTGTAATTACTTTATTATTTTCTGTAATTTAGTGTTTTTTTTTGCTACTTTAGTTAATTTTATTGTATTTTATTTAATTTTATTTAATTGTAGTTAATTGTATTTAATGTAGGTAATTAATTTAATTATAGTGTAGTGTTAGGTGTAGTTATAACTTAGGTTAGGTTTTATTTTACAGGTAAATTTGTCTTTATTTTAACTAGGTAGCTATTAAATAGTTAATAACTATTTAGTAACTATTGTACCTAGTTAAAATAAATACAAAGTTGCCTGTAAAATAAAAATAAATCCTAAGCTAGCTACAATGTAACTATTAGTTATATTGTAGCTATCTTAGGGTTTATTTTACAGGTAAGTATTTAGTTTTAAATAGAAATAATAATATTTATTTAGATGTATTTAAATTATATTTACGTTAGGGGGTGTTAGGGTTAGATTTAGGGGTTAATAAATGTAATATAGTGGTGGCGGTGTAAGGGGGGGCAGATTAGGGGTTAATAAATATAATGTAGGTGGCGGCGGTGTAGGGGGGGCACATTAGGGGTTAATAAATATAATGTAGGTGGCGGCGGTATAGGGGGCGGCAGATCAGGGGTTAATATGTATAATGTAGGTGACGGTGGGCTCCGGGAGCGGCGGTTTAGGGGTTAATACATTTATTAGAGTTGCGGTGGGCTCCGGGAGCAGCGGTTTAGGGTTTAATAACTTTATTTAGTTGCGGCGGGGTCCGAGAGTGGCGGTATAGGGGTAAAACAGTATAGTATAGTGTGGGTGTTTAGTGACAGTATACCAAGAAAGCTGTAAAAAAGCCGAAGAGCAGCGAGATCGATGACTGTTAGTTAACAACAGTCCGCTGCTCATCGCCCCGTACTTGGTGCGCGGCTTTTTGACAGCTTTTTTGATAATTTTGGAGAACGTTTACAGGTCTGCGGCAGTGATGTTAGGCAATCTTAGGCGAGTGTATTGGTGCCGTCGAATGCAGGTAAGTTGACGGCTTGATAAATAGAGGCCAAAGTGTAATTGTTGTTTTATCGTAAAATGGGCTGAACATGGGCGTTCCATGGGCGCGTATGAAATTGTCTTTCAAATTCCAGTGTAATTATCTAAACATTTCAAGCCTACAGATCTCACAGTTTTTTTCTCACAAACTAAAATAATGGGGAGGTTGTGAAAAAACACACAAAAAACTTAATACCCTATAAAAAAACACGTGCATACAAATATAGAGGCAATTGTAAGATGCTATATGCAGAAAGCAGCACAATGCGATTTGTTTTTGATGCAGGATTTAATCTTTAAAGTGCGCTTGCTGCTTATTGCTAAACGCTTTACTGAGCGAAGTTTCCCCTTCCAACAAGCTCCAATACTTTCTATAGGAGACATCTCGCCATTAGCAGGAACTGCCCCTTTTTTATGATAATTCCACAAGGTCAGCCCCTGTGAGGATCCGCGTGAAAAACCATGTCAAAACTGGCGAAGTTTAGATAATAGTCCCTAGACCCTCTCCTAGATAATTTATGGTGCTCTAGTTAGCCTTTAAATCATAAGGCAATCTGAGTATATGATTGAATGTCTTGCTGCAATTGTCTAATTGTATATAAATTGTCTTATTAAAGGGACATTATACACTAGATTTTTCTTTGTATAAATGTTTTGCAGATGGTCCATTTATATAGCCCATACAGTTTTGTTTAGTTTTAAAATGGATAGTTTTGCTTATTTAACAATAAGCAAAAAATCTGCTCCTAACCAAGCCCCAAAATTTTAGGAGAATACTGTGCCACATGAGAGATTAATGCACAAAATTAAGGGACTGGGAATAGCTGAAAATGTTAGCTCATGGATAAATAACTGGATAAAAGATAGGGAACAACGAGTAGTAGTAAATGGATCATACTCAGATTGGACAAAGGTAATCAGTGGAGTCCCCCAGGGATCATGTACTGGGCCCTGTTCTTTTTAATATTTTTATAAATGACTTGGAGCAAGGATTAAATAGCAACATCTCTATTTTTGCAGATGATACTAAGTTAAGTAAGGTCATTAGGTCAGAGCAGGATGAACTTTCGTTACAAAAGGACCTGCAAAAATTAGAAGTATGGGCAGGTAAATGGAAAATGAGATTTAATACGGGAAAATGCAAGGTTCTACATTTTGGAAGTAAAAATAAGCAGGCAGCATATTATTTAAATGGGACAAGACTTAGCCAAACACAGGAGGAAAGGGATTTGGGGGTAGTAATAGATAAAAAGCTAAAGATGGGTGCACAATGCAGGGCAGCGGCTTCAAAGGCTAATAAGATACTAGCATGTATTAAAAGAGGCATTGATTCAAGGGAGGAAAGCATAATTCTGTCACTATATATAGCCCTGGTAAGACCTCACCTTGAGTATGGAGTGCAGTTCTAGGGACCGATCACAAAAAAATATATTGCAGAACTAAAAAAAGTTCAGAGAAGGGCCACAAAGCTAATAAAAGGATTGGAGAATTTAAACTATGAAGAGAGGCTAGCCAAACTGGGTCTGTTTTCTTTAGCAAAAAGGTGCTTGAGAGGTGACATGATTACTTTATATAAATATATGCAAGGCCCATATACAGAGATGGCATAAGCTCTGTTTATTCCAAGAAAATTGTTTGTGACAAGAGGTCACAATTTAAGATTGGAGGAAAGGAGATTTAATCTCCTGCAACGGAAACGTTTTTTCACTGTAAGAGCAATAAAATTGTTGAACTCATTACCAAAGGAGGTAATGAATGCCAATTCCCTAGATACATTTAAAAATTGTTTGGATACATTTCTGTCTATAAACAAAATTCATAGATATGATTGCTAGTATTAAATGGGTCACCTTTTAGTGGAATTATTTAAGCTTAACTGGAGCTTTTTGTAAGTATTTTAGATTTGTATAGGTTGAACTCGATGGACTTCGGTCTTTTTTCAACCTCATCTACTATGTTACTATGTACTGACCTATACCTACTCTAGCTTGCTTCTGTTTATTTTCAGAACTCCTAGGTATAAGAGGTTATAAATATTGGTTGCTGAAGCAGTTACACATCTTTATATTTTGGAAGAAGAAGAAGAAAAAGAAGAAGAAGAAGAAGAAGAAAATATGGATACTATATTATATGATTCCATACAATAAAAATGTTGTGCAATACAAGAATGTAGATGAATGTTTAAAATATACAGATTACTTCTTCTTTATCTGTAAAAAAAAACATTTTCTATTAAGTGATCCAAGTATTGCATTTACCATTGATGCCCAGTAATTCATCAATTTTGATGCTGAAATTAATATTAGGGACATTATATATCAATTTTCATTTAACTGCATGTAATAGACACTACTATGAAGAAGAATATGCACAGATATTGATCTAAAAATCCAGTATAAAACTGTTTTAAACTTACTTTGAAGCTCCTAGTTTGGCACTGTTGATGAGGTTAGGCTGGGACACCCAATGAAAAGGGCTGAAAAAGCACAAAGAGCAGACACTCCCTTCCTCCCCTGCATATATGGTTGCCACCGCGGCCATGTTTTCCTGGACACTTATGAGTTACACATGCTGCAGGGTGTGCAGGGAGGAACATGAATAGTGCTGTACAGGGTTACTATTTGTGTGCTGTCCAGAAGCACAATACATGTTCCCCTCTGCACACCCTGCAACATGTGTAACTCATAAGTGTCCAGGAAAACATGGCTGAGGTGGCAACCCTACCTGCATATGAAAAGACCCATTACACAAACAGGAATCTGTAGACTTCAGTCTACAGGTGATATTTTGTGGCTTGGTTAGGAGTCTGAAAATCAGTACAATCTTAAGGGATAGTCTAGTCAAAATTAAACTTTCATGATTCAGATAGAGCATGCAATTGTAAACAACTTTCTAATCTACTCCTATTATAATTTTTTCTTTGTTCTCTTAGTATCTTTATTTGAAAGGGCAAGAATGTAAGCTTAGGAGCCGACTCATTTTTGGTTCAGAACCTGGGTAGTGCTTGCTGATTGGTGGCTACATTTAGACACCAATCAACAATCATTACCCAGGTACTGAACCAAAAATGGTCCGGCTCCTAAGCTTACATTCAAATAAAGATGCCAAGAGATCTAAGAAAACTTGATAATAGGAGTAAATTAGAAAGTTGCCTATAATTTGAATCATGAAAGTGTAATTTTGACTAGACTAGCCCTTCAGTAAAAAATAAGCAAAACTATACATTGTTACAAAAACACTCCCAGATGGGCTATAAAAATGGATCATCTACAAAACATTTGTGCAAAGAAAATTCTAGTGTACAATGTCCATTTAATGGTAGAGGAAAGTAATAAATGGACCAGGAAGGTTCGACAACTGCCATTGGTTCTCTGATTCCCCTGCCACACATATCCCCTTTTTCCAGGAATGCCTTTAGTTAGAGTATGAAAAAGGTGCAATGGCAGTTACTGCCGAAATGGAGATTTTAAATGTTGCTGCAGAGCAAAATCTATAAAATAAAGTTATATCTATAAACTGTATCTATATATGTATCTATCTATATCTATCTATCTATCTATCTATCTATCTATATCTATCTATCTAAATAAATAAAATTGTATTTTAATTGAATGTGGCTTATTTGCTGAAAATGAAAGTAATTATTCATTATCTGTGCTACACACCTGAAATTATTGCTTGCTCTGCCTCATTTAAGATACTCAGCAGATCTCCGCCTTGAGCCTGACATAAAAAATGTGCTCTCTCCCAGGATAGTAAAGAGCCAAAATTGAACTGATAGCTCGCATGGGTGCCTATTATCTCCTCCCAGAATGCATTACTGTTGTCTGTATAGAAAAAAAGAGTCCAGTTAAAAAAAAAAACAGCAACAGAAAATTAAGAAAAACAAACAAACAAAAAAATAACATGTTTTTAGTTCACTTCTAAATAAATATTTATTTTCTATTATGGCATATATTCTATTGCAGTTTAATAACTAATAGCAACAACAACAATCTGCATTACAGTCCATGTAGACTGTTTCTTACTGAGATATTAAAGGGACATTAAACAACTGTTGCTGTTGTGTATAATGTGTTCCTTGCTACCTAGAGAGGCCAAAAAGCAAAACCTTTAACCTAGGTTGTCAAACTGCTACAAAGTCCCTATTTCTAACACCACTAAAGACAATTAACTCTTAAATTGCAAGAAGCCCCACTGAAATAAATCTCCCATCTCTAAAACCCCCAAAGCACTAATAAACCCTGCTGAACCCCATCCCAATAAACCCGTCATTAAGCCCACCAAAGGCAAATTACCCCTAAACTACCAAATAACCCCTAAACAGCCAGACCTACAAATCTCAATCTGTGAGTTTATAATAGCTATGAAAGATCTTTATTCAGTGAGTCAGGGTAATGGATAGTTGGTTAAATTAATAGCATACATCAGCAATTAAGCACTGGACTGTAAAAATAAATGTTTCAAAATAATTTCTCACCTTCATTTTGTTAGGCCAATTTGCAAGGTTTTGCAAGTCAAGAACAGTTCAGATAAACTCTTCTTGATAACCCTGGTGAAACTTATGTTCTGGCCTTTTCTTTGGCCAATTACATACAAATATAAATGAGCCTGTGCTTTAAACTAACCAATCATACTATAAAAATGATGCAGGCTGAAGTAAATTTCCCCATATTCCAGTATGACGGAGGCACTCACACTTTTCGTGGCTGTTTTACAGCAAAATCAGGAAAAAATAAATCATTAAAGTATATCACAATGTTATTTTTATAATGAATTATAATGAAACTGTGTCACAATTCTACATTCTATGTTTAGATTAAATGTTGTTTACTCCTCTAATTATCTACTTCACTATATCTGGTACTTTATTTTGTTAGGAAGTGTATGAACTGGGCATTAATATATTATACACAAATAATTTGCTGCAAGATGAACAAATAATGCATGTTTTAAACTGACAAATGCTTTTTTGTTAGTAATATGTGGTCCAGCTGGCTATAAAAATGGTGTTCTGCACTTATTACTTACCAGAACTAGGGCATAATCCCCACCGGTATGCTTGTTCATAAATCACTGTGGTAGAGCACCAATGAAATATATCACCTCTGCCATCTTGGGTACATTCATGATACCATTTATTGTTAAATTTAAATGGGAATGAGCAAGGCCTGCCCATACTATTTCCTCTAAGTGTGTATACTTCTGTAAAAGAAACAAATAGTCAAGGTATGCCCATGTGACCAAGTCTTTGCACAATTACATAAAGTGTTTTCATAAAATTTAGGCATCTTTAAAGTGAAACTTTAGACTCTCTAATCAGGAAAGTATAATTAGGAAATAGAAAAAGTCCAATTTGCTTAAGTTGCTAGTGTGCAGATATAAAAGTTCCTACAACAAATATGCCCTTTTAAACAACTGTCAACACAAACAAAACTACCGGCTAGATTACGAGTTTTGCAGTAAGGTAAAAAAGCAGCGTTAACAGGTCCTAACGCTGCTTTTTCACTACCGCTGCTATTACGAGTCTTGCAGGTTTAGGGGCCCTGCACATTTTTTTGGCCTTACCGCAAACTGACTTACGCAAACTTTGTAAACCCTTTTTTCTATGGGACTTCCATAGCGCCAGTATTACGAGTCTGTCCTGGGAGGCCAAAAAGTTAGTGGTACAGCCTATTCCGACAAGATCCCTAATCTTCCGCCCCTAACATCGCCGCCACCTACATTATACTTATTAACCCCTAATCTGCTGCCCCCAATATCGCCGCAACCTACCTATACTTATTAACCCCTAATCTGCTGCCCCCAACGTCGCCGCCACTATATTAAATTTATTAACCCCTAAACCTAAGTCTAACCCTAAACCTAACACCCACTAACTTAAATATAATTTAAATAAATCTAAATAAAATTACTATCATTAACTACATTATTCCTATTTAAAACTAAATACTTACCTATAAAATAAACCCTAAGCTAGCTACAATATAACTAATAGTTACATTGTAGCTAGCTTAGGGTTTATTTTTATTTTACAGGCAAGTTTGTATTTATTTTAACTAGGTAGAATAGTTATTAAATAGTTATTAACTATTTAATAACTACCTAGCTAAAATAAAGACAAATTTACCTGTAAAATAAAACCTAACCTAAGTTACACTAACACCTAACACTAAACTACAATTAAATAAATTACCTACATTAAATACAATTAAATAAATTAAATTAAATTAGCTAAAAAACAAACACTAAATTACAGAAAATAAAAAACTAATTACAGACCTTTAAACTAATTACACCTAATCTAATATATCAAAATAAAAAAAGCCCCCCCCCCCAAAAAAAAAAACCCTAGACTAAACTAAACTATCAATAGCCCTTAAAAGGGACTTTTGCATTTAGCTCTATTGCAGGCCCAAAGCCCTAACCTAAAAAATAAACCCACCCAATGCTAACACTAACCCCCGAAGATTCACTTACCAGGAGAAGTATTCATCCAAGCGGCAAGATGTCCTCAACGAAGCCGGCAGAAGTGGTCCTCCAGATGGGCAGAAGTGGTCCTCCAGATTGGGGCGGAGCCATCTACAGAGCTGACAGGACGTGTTTTGGTGCAGCTCCCGGGCCCAAGATCCTAATTTAGGGGTCTTTTCACATTCTGCAACAACTTTTATTTGTATTTCACATCTGTGTGAATAGGCTTATGAACTGGTGTTTTGCTTTCATAAACTTTTAGGGACCTGGAGAGTCTGCTCCAGTCAATCGTCGCTGCTTTATATTACAGAGCCGGGAGAGAGAACCGCCATTTTGGAGACGCTACATTCTATCTGCAGGCCTCTAAGAAGTTGCAACCCTACTCCTACTTAAGGTTTTCAACTCAGCCTGAACTATGGAGTCCTCACACTATCTCCTAGAAGCAATGAGGTGCCTGCTGGAAAACCATCACGCCAGCTTGATGGAGGGGCTGTACGCAGCTCCTAACAGAAATGGCGCCAATCAACTCCGTCAACAATCTGACCTCGCTAAGCCTATTCTACAGAGGGTTTGTCAGAACGTCAATACCGATGCTGTTGGCCCATTCCAAGACGCTGTCACAAACCTGAACTATCCTGACACAGCCCCAGGACCGGAGAAGGCATTGATTCCTTGGCGGTGGCCCGTGAAAGGTAAATACCGGGTGCTGCAGGGAACTTTCCTACCGCCTCCTAGTAGCTTAACAATGACTGTCGATAGCGGCACCACAGGCATTCAGGGGTGTTTGCCCGTGACTCTCCCATTTTACTGCACGGACCTAACTTTCAATCTGCAGCCTCAGCGTCCTCCTCCCTCCAGCATCCCTACGGTTCCTACTACTGACCGAAAAGGAATAGGTGGTGTAGTACGTTGGGGTCACAGCACTCTGCTCTTAGTGGGTTCCGATGACAGATTGCTACATAAAATGGGCATTGCCTGCTTTAGAAGCGATAGCTACAACTTACTGTGTTGGTCCATACTCCAGCCGGGCACGGAAGTCATGGTCCCTAAAGGCATTGGTTAAAGGGTTAGTCCTGAATTTTGCCAAGCTCACTGCACTAATTGAGGACTTCTGAGTGACTTTGGCTACGAAGCCAGCATGTTTGATCATTTCTAGACTGCCCAATATAAGTGGGTTTGAACTCGATGTCTCCTTCAAGCTTATTTTGTTTGTTATCTATTAGTGTTTTACAGTTTTGCTCTTCAGTTTGTTTATTACACACAAACAACACTTGTAACGTCTATTACACTGTTTATTTGTTTTTTTAGGTATATTATCTATATATGCTTTATGTGTTAGATTCATAATACAATAAACTGCTAGAAGATGTAATGGCCATTCATAACCACTTGAGGGGAGTCACAGTTCAGTTCATCATTAGCCTAATTATCTGTGACTACAAACTTGATATGATAAGTGTTAAGTGTTAAAACGTTTCCATATACTGTAGATTTATGCCACATTACTGCCTATTTCCTATATATACACTATAGCCAATCTACAAGGGATAAGGCTGCTACCTTGTTTGGTATTTTTGAGTCTAATAACACGCATCCTTCTTATTAGACTGTGGTTTATCTAGCAAACTGTGTGCTATTTTAATTTACCAGCTGGTTCTTAATCTCTACTACTACTATATATGTAAGTTTCTGTTAGATATGAGCTAGTTACTCTACATTTAAATGCTTTCTTAACAGTGCTCTATCTGCTATTCATTCTATGATGTGTAAGGTTGGCCTTTATTATGTTTAATGTTAATAATCATCAGACTTGCAACTGATATTACATCTATAATTGTGAATGAATGTTGACTATTTCAGATGCCTACAATTTGTTGCTGCATGCCTTGCAGATTTATAGCTAGCCCCACTGCACATAGTATATGTAAAAAACTACTGTTTTGCCACCTCTGTTGTCATGATCACTTGCTGATTACTCATAGTCCCCTCAGTAACAGTTATCATCCTTGCATAGATATAAGGATCACCCAGATTTCAATTGTTTTATTCTATAGTTAGCACAAAGGGCATTAAATATATCATTTAACCAGGTTGAGGAGAGCGAGTGGGCAACTATTGGGAATAACTCACTCATACACATAAGAGTGGTGTCTGCTGTCTGGGCATAGGGCCCGTGCCTGGATGGCAGTGCATAACTGCTGCAAGCTTGTTGAACAGCCGTATTCCCTACGCTCACTATAATGCCCTTCATAACGTATGTCAGTCCTTGGCCTATGATGTGCTCTGTAGTCTCCCTCATGTTACTTCAGGGACAGTACTTCCTGTAGACAATGAGGTATCTATCAAATCTGGCCTACCAATGTATATACTTACTATGACTGGTCCTACTTGCTAATGTCAGACAGAAAAGGAATCCTTATCCCTGATTTTGCTCATTTAAATTTAACTCCTCCTCTTCCATTACATTTCTTAACATGCTCTGTTACATAGTTCTAAGCATAGCTATTTCACTATTAGCATGTATAATGTATCACATTTCTTTATATGTTATTCGCATCGCTTATTACTGCGTGTTTAAACTCTTCCTGTTCATATTTTATATAACGAAGATAGTTCTAAGGTGCATCTTATTCTGTTTTAATGCTCCTCAATGGTGAGATAATTCTGAATATATGTAAAACGCCACCTCCTCCCCCCCCCTCCCCCCCTCCCCCCATAATAATGTATCCCCTTCTCTAGGGGAACTAACAAGGCGGTTTGTCTCGTCTATACCGCATCTGAATCATAGCTTTTAATTGCTCCCTAAGTACCTAACCCTTCACAGCATAATAGGTATGCGTTCATATGCCCTGTCTAGATCAGCAGGACTGATCACTAATATGTATCACCTACGCATGCTATTTTAATGCAGCTGTTAGTTAATTTTATGGGGGTGTTCCAATGTTTCATTATAATTTCATTCATCAGTAAGGGAGCTCGACATTATATTATCCTAGAAAACAAAAAAATGAGGTTTTCCATTTGGGGTCCATGAGCGGCCCTCTCCAATGCTATATAATATGAGAAAGTAATTGTCTTACAACTATTTGGTTCTCCTATTTGTCATATGTTCGCAGCTCACTCTGTAATACTCCTCTGTTTTCTCTTTTTATTGTATACTAGCAATTACCAAATGTTTATTTTGACAAAAACCTCAATAAAAATTATTTAAAAAAAAAGAAAAAAAAAAAAAAAAAAAGAAGTGGTCCTCCAGACGGGCAGAAGTCTTAATCCAGACGGCATCTTCTATCTTTATCCTTCCGATGCGGAGCGAGTCCATCTTCAAGACATCTAACGAGGAGCATCCTCTTCCAACGAAGTCTTCTTGCTGAATGAATATCTCTTTAAGTGACGTCATCCAAGATGGCGTCCCTAAGATTCCGATTGGCCAATTGGAATTAAGGTAGAAAAATTCCTATTGGCTGATTGGATCAGCCAATAGGACTGAGCTTGCATTCCATTGGCTGATTGGAACAGCCAATAGAATGCGAGCTCAATCCTATTGGCTGATTGGATCAGCCAATAGGATTGAAGTTCAATCCTAATGGCTGATCCAAACAGCCAATAGGATTTTTTCTACCTTAATTCCGATTGGCTGATAGAATTCTATTAGCCAATCCGAATCTAAGGGACGCCATCTTGGATGACGTCACTTAAAGAGATATTCATTCAGCAAGAAGACTTTGTTGGAAGAGGATGCTCCGCGTCGGATGTCTTGAAGATGGACCCGCTCCGCGCCGGAAGGATGAAGATAGAAGATGCCGTCTGGATGAAGACTTCTGCCCGTCTGGTGGACCACTTCTGCTGGCTTTGTTGAGGACATTTTGCCGCTTGGATGAAGACTTCTCCCGGTAAGTGAATCTTCAGGGGTTAGGGTTAGGATTTTTTTAAGGGTGTATTCGGTGGGTTTAATTTTTAGGTTAGGGCTTTGGGCCTGCAATAGAGCTAAATGCCCTTTAAAGGGCAATGCCCATCCAAATGCCCTTTTCAGGGCAATGGGGAGCTTAGGTTTTTTTAGTTAGTATTTTATTTGGGGGGTTGATTGTGTGGGTGGTGGGTTTTACTGTTGGGGGGGGGGGTTATATTTTTTTACAGGAAAAAGAGCTGATTTCTTTGGGGCAATGCCCTGCAAAAGGCCCTTTTAAGGGCAATTGGTAGTTTAGTTTAGGCTAGGGTTTCTTTTTTAATTTTGGGGGGCTTTTTTATTTTGATAGGGCTATTAGATTAGGTGTAATTAGTTTAAAGATATTTAATTTGTTTTTTATTTTCCGTAATTTAGTGGTTTTTTTTGTGATTTAGCTAATTTAATTTAATTTAATTTATTTAATTGTTTTTAATGTAGGGAATGTATTTAATTATAGTGTAAGGTTAGGTGTTAGTGTAACTTAGGTTAGGTTTTATTTTACAGGTAAATTTGTATTTATTTTAGCTAGGTAGTTATTAAATAGTTAATAACTATTTAATAACTCTTCTACCTAGTTAAAATAAATACAAACTTGCCTGTAAAATAAAAATAAACCCTAAGCTAACTACAATGCAACTATTAGTTATATTGTAGCTAGCTTAGGTTTTATTTTATAGGTAAGTATTTAGTTTTAAATAGGAATAATGTAGTTAATGATAGTAATTTTATTTAGATTTATTTAAATTATATTTCAATTAGGGGGTGTTAGGGTTAGGGTTAGACTTAGGTTTAGGGGTTAATAAATTTAATATAGTGGCGGCGACGTTGGGACAGCAGATTAGGGGTTAATAAGTGTAGGTAGGTTGCGGCGACATTGGGGGCGGCAGATTAGGGGTTAATAAATATAATGTAGGTGGCAGCGATGTTGGGGGCAGCAGATTAGGGGTTAATAAGTATAATGTAAGTGGCGGCGATGTCCGGAGCGGCAGATTAGGGGTTAATAAATATAATGTAGGTGTCAGCGATTTTGGGGGCGGCAGATTAGGGGTTAATAAGTGTAAGATTAGGGGTGTTTGGACTCTGGGTTCATGTTAGCGTGTTAGGTGTAAACATAAATTTTGTTTCCCCATAGGAATTAATGGGGCTGCGTTACTGAGCTTTACGCTGCTTTTTGGCAGGTGTTAGACTTTTTCTCAGCCAGCTCTCCCCATTGATGTCTATGGGGAAATTGTGCACGAGCACGTACGACCAGCTCACCGCTGACTTAAGCAGCGCTGGTATTGGAGTGCGGTACGGCGCACAATTTTGCTCTACGCTCACTTCTTGCCTTTTAACGCCGTTTGTAAAAACCCGTAATACTAGCGTTGCAGGTAAGTGAGCGGTGAGAAAAAACTGCTTGTTAGCACCGCACAGCTCCTAACACAAAACTCGTAATCTGGCCGTACATTTTTCCAAAAATCACCTTTGCAGTGTTTGAAATGCTGCCATTTTCTACTGCTCACAAAAAGTGGACACTAGTAGTGAATTATGACCATAATGACTCTGGGTAAACTGCACACAACTCATAAGTGTATCACCTAGATTACGAGTTTTGCGGTAACAGGGGTGCGGTGCTAACGAACCCTTAAGACAACGCTGGTATTACAGGGTTTTTAAACCTGGCGTTAGCTGCAAAAAGGTGAGCATAGAGCAAAATTTACCTCCACATCTCACCTCAATACCAGCGTTGCTTAAGTCAGCGGTGAGCTGGCTAAACGTGCTTGTGCACGATTTCCCCATAGGAAACAATGGGGCTGAGCTGGATGAAAAAAAATATAACACCTGCAATAATGCAGCATTCAGCTCCTAACGCAGCCCCATTGTTTCCTATGGGGAAATACTTTTTATGTCTACACCTAACACCCTAACATGAACCCCGAGTCTAAACACCCCTAATCTTACACTTATTAACCCCTAATCTGCTGTCCCCGCTATCGCTGACACCTACATTATATTATTAACCCCTAATCTGCCTCTCCGGACACCGCCGCCAACTACATTATACTTATGAACCCCTAATCTACTGCCCCCAACATCGCCGACACCTACATTATATTTATTAACCCCTAATCTGCCCCCCCAACGTCGCCGCAACTATATTAAATTTATTAACCCCTAATCTGCCGCCGCCAACGATGCCGCCACTATTATAAATTTATTAACCCCTAAACCTAAGTCTAACCCTAACCCTAACACCCCCCTAACTAAAATATAATTTAAATTAAACTAAATAAATTTACCATAATTAAATAAATTAATCATATTAAAAACTAAATACTTACCGATAAAATAAACCCTTAGCTAGCTACAATATAACTAATAGTTACATTGTATCTAGCTTAAGATTTATATTTATTTTACAGGCAACTTTGTATTTATTTTAACTAGGTACAATAGTTATTAAATAGTTATTAACTATTTAATAATTTCCTAGTTAAAATAAAGACAAATATACCTGTAAAATAAACCCTAACCTAAGTTACAATTACACCTAACACTACACTATCATTAAATAAATTACCTAAAATACCTACAATTAATTACAATTAAATTCAATAAACTAAAGTAAAAAAAAACAAACAAACACTAAATTACAGAAAATAAAAAAAGAATTGCAATTAAAATAAATAGGATTGAGCTCGCATTCTATTGGCTGATTGTAACAGCCAATAGAATGCAAGCTCAATCCTATTGGCTGATTGGATCAGCCAATAGGATTTTTCCTACCTTAATTCCGATTGGCTGATAGGATCCTATCAGCCAATCAGAATTCAAGGGACGCCATCTTGGATGACTTCATTTAAAGGAACCTTCATTCTTCGCTTGGACTTCGTTTGAAGAGGATGGCTCCGCGTCGGCTGGATGGAAGATGGACCCGCTCCGCTCCAGATGGATGAAGATAGAAGATGCTGTCTGGATGAAGACTTCTGCTGCTTGGAGGACCTCTTCTGCCCGGATCGGATGAAGACTTCTGCCCCTCTGGAGGTCCACTTGTGCCCGGCTGGGTGAAAATGTCTCAAGGTAGGGTGATCTTCAAGGGGTTAGTGTTAGGTTTTTTAAGGGGGGATTGGTGGGTTTTAGAGTAGGGTTGGGTGTGTGGGTGGTGGGTTGTAATGTTGGGGGGGTA
The DNA here is from genome assembly GCF_027579735.1 of Bombina bombina. NCBI lineage: Eukaryota > Metazoa > Chordata > Amphibia > Anura > Bombinatoridae > Bombina > Bombina bombina. The sequence goes on from NC_069499.1 coordinate 419,663,420, forward strand.
TTGTCTTTTATTTTTCCAGGTAAAAGAGCTGATTACTTCAGGGCAATGCCCCGCAAAAGGCCCTTTTAAGGGCTATTTGTAATTAAGTATAGGGTAGGGAATTTTATTATTTTGTTTTTTTTTTTTAATTTTATTAGGGGGATTAGAGTAGGTGTAATTATTTTTTTATTTTCTGTAATTTAGTGTTTGGTTTTTTTTTAACTTTAGTTTATTGAATTTAATTGTAATTAATTGTAGGTAGTTTAGGTAATTTATTTAATGATAGTGTAGAGTTAGGTGTAATTGTAACTTAGGTTAGGATTTATTTTACAGGTATATTTGTCTTTATTTTAACTAGGAAGTAATTAAATCGTTAATAACTATTTAATAACTATTCTACCTAGTTAAAATAAATGCAACGTTGCCTGTAAAATAAATATAAACCCTAACGGCTAGATTTAGAGTTTTGTCGGTAACGACCCGCGTAGCTAACGCCGGCTTTTTTCTGGCCGCACCATAAAAATAACTCTGGTATTGAGAGTCCACAGAATCGCTGCGTTAGGCTCCAAAAAAGGAGCGTAGAGCATTTTTAACGCAGCTTCAACTCTCGATACCAGAGTTGCTTACGGACGCGGCCAGCCTCAAAAACGTGCTCGTGCACGATTCCCCCATAGGAAACAATGGGGCTGTTTGAGCTGAAAAAAAACCTAACACCTGCAAAAAAGCCGCGTTCAGCTCCTAACGCAGCCCCATTGTTTCCTATGGGGAAACACTTCCTACGTCTGCACCTAACACCCTAACATGTACCCCGAGTCTAAACACCCCTAGCCTTACACTTATTAACCCCTAATCTTCCGCCCCCGCTATCGCTGACCCCTGCATATTATTTTTAACCCCTAATCTGCCGCTCCGTAAACCACCGCTACTTACATTATCCTTATGTACCCCTAATCTGCTGTCCCTAACACCGCCGACCCCTATATTATATTTATTAACCCCTAATCTGCCCCCCTCAACGTCGCCTCCACCTGCCTACACTTATTAACCCCTAATCTGCCGAGCGGACCGCACCGCTACTATAATAAAGTTATTAACCCCTAATCCGCATCACTAACCCTATAATAAATAGTATTAACCCCTAATCTGCCCTCCCTAACATCGCCGACACCTAACTTCAAACATTAACCCCTAATCTGCCGACCGGAGCTCACCGCTATTCTCATAAATGTATTAACCCCTAAAGCTAAGTCTAACCCTAACACTAACACCCCCCTAAGTTAAATATAATTTAAATCTAACAAAATTAATTAACTCTTATTAAATAAATTATTCCTATTTAAAGCTAAATACTTACCTGTAAAATAAACCCTAATATAGCTACAATATAAATTATAATTATATTTATTTTACAGGCAACTTTGTAATTATTTTAACCAGGTACAATAGCTATTAAATAGTTACCTAGTTAAAATAATTACAAAATTACCTGTAAAATAAATCCTAACCTAAGTTACAATTAAACCTAACACTATACTATCATTAAATTAATTAAATAAAATACCTACAATTACCTACAATTAAACCTAACACTACACTATCAATAAATAAATTAAATACAATTCCTACAAATAACTACAATGAAATAAACTAACTAAAGTACAAAAAATAAAAAAGAACTAAGTTACAAAAAATAAAAAAATATTTACAAACATAAGAAAAATATTACAACAATTTTAAACTAATTACACCTACTCTAAGCCCCCTAATAAAATAACAAAGACCCCCAAAATAACAAAATGCCCTACCCTATTCTAAATTACTACATTTCAAAGCTCTTTTACCTTACCAGCCCTGAACAGGGCCCTTTGCGGGGCATGCCCCAAGAAATTCAGCTCTTTTGCCTGTAAAAAAAAACATACAATACCCCCCCAACATTACAACCCACCACCCACATACCCCTAATCTAACCCAAACCCCCCTTAAATAAACCTAACACTAAGCCCTGAAGATCTTCCTACCTTGTCTTCACCATACCAGGTTCACCGATCGGTCCAGAAGACCTCCTCCGATGTCCTGATCCAAGCCCAAGCGGGGGGCTGAAGAGGTCCATGATCCGGCTGAAGTCTTCATCCAAGCAGGAGCTGAAGAGGTCCATGATCCGGCTGAAGTCTTCATCCAAGTGGGAGCTGAAGAGGTCCATGATCCGGATGAAGTCTTCTATCAACGGCATCTTCAATCTTCTTTCTTCCGGATCCATCTTGCAGACCTCCGACGCGGAACATCCTCTTCTCCCGACGCCTACTAGCCGAATGACGGTTCCTTTAAGGGACGTCATCCAAGATGGCGTCCCTCGAATTCCGATTGGCTGATAGGATTCTATCAGCCAATCGGAATTAAGGTAGGAATATTCTGATTGGCTGATGGAATCAGCCAATCAGAATCAAGTTCAAGCCGATTGAGCTCGCATTCTATTGGCTGTTCCGATCAGCCAATAGAATGCGAGCTCAATCTGATTGGCTGATTGGATCAGCCAATCTAATTGATCTTGATTCTGATTGGCTGATTCCATCAGCCAATCAGAATATTCCTACCTTAATTCCGATTGGCTGATAGAATCCTATCAGCCAATCGGAATTCGAGGGACGACATCTTGGATGACGTCCCTTAAAGGAACCGTCATTCGGCTAGTAGGTGTCGGGAGAAGAGGATGTTCTGCGTCGGAGGTCTGCAAGATGGATCCGGAAGAAAGAAGATTGAAGATGCCATTGATAGAAGACTTCATCCGGATCATGGACCTCTTCAGCTCCCGCTTGGATGAAGACTTCAGCCGGATCATGGACCTCTTCAGCTCCCGCTTGGATGAAGACTTCAGCCGGATCATGGACCTCTTCAGCCCCCCGCTTGGGCTTGGATCAGGACATCGGAGGAGCTCTTCTGGACCAATCGGTGAACCTGGTATGGTGAAGACAAGGTAGGAAGATCTTCAGGGGCTTAGTGTTAGGTTTATTTAAGGGGGGTTTGGGTTAGATTAGGGGTATGTGGGTGGTGGGTTGTAATGTTGGGGGGGGTATTGTATGTTTTTTTTTTACAGGCAAAAGAGCTGAATTTCTTGGGGCATGCCCCGCAAAGGGCCCTGTTCAGGGCTGGTAAGGTAAAAGAGCTTTGAAATGTAGTAATTTAGAATAGGGTAGGGCATTTTGTTATTTTGGGGGTATTTGTTATTTTATTAGGGGGCTTAGAGTAGGTGTAATTAGTTTAAAATTGTTGTAATATTTTTCTTATGTTTGTAAATATTTTTTTATTTTTTGTAACTTAGTTCTTTTTTATTTTTTGTACTTTAGTTAGTTTATTTCATTGTAGTTATTTTTAGGAATTGTATTTAATTTATTTATTGATAGTGTAGTGTTAGGTTTAATTGTAGGTAATTGTAGGTATTTTATTTAATTAATTTAATGGTAGTATAGTGTTAGGTTTAATTGTAACTTAGGTTAGGATTTATTTTACAGGTAATTTTGTAATTATTTTAACTAGGTAACTATTTAATAGCTATTGTACCTGGTTAAAATAATTATAAAGTTGCCTGTAAAATAAATATTAATCCTAAAATAGCTACAATGTAATTATAATTTATATTGTAGCTATATTAGGATTTATTTTACAGGTAAGTATTTAGCTTTAAATAGGAATCATTTATTTAATAAGAGTTAATTAATTTCGTTAGATTTAAATTATATTTAACTTAGGGGGGTGTTAGTGTTAGGGTTAGACTTAGCTTTAGGGGTTAATACATTTATTATCGTAGCGGTGAGCTCCGGTCGGCAGATTAGGGGTTAATGTTTGAAGTTAGGTGTCGGCGATGTTAGGGAGGGCAGATTAGGGGTTAATACTATTTATTATAGGGTTAGTCGCCGCCAGCTACCTACAATAATTAACCCCTAATCTGCCGACCGCAAAGCGCCGCCACCTACATTATAGCTATGTACCCCTAATCTGCTGCCCCTAACACCGCCGACCCCTATATTATTATGGTTTTTTTTATGTCTTATGGTATTTCATGTATGTTGTATTTCTTCTAACAACCTCAATAAAAACTTTATTTAAAAAAAAATAATAAAAAAAAATACCCAACCTCTAGAGGACACTGAATGAAAAAAAAAACAGGAGGGTACAGGAGGCGTACCCTATACTGATGGCACCACAGCCTGCAGAACCTTTTTTTTTATAAAACTTTGCAAAAGTAAGGAAGACCAAGTTGCCACCTTACAAATCTGCTCCATAGAAGCCTCATTCTTAAAGGCCCAAGAAGAGGCCACAGCTCTAGTCGAGTGAGCTGTAATCCTCTGAGAAAGCGTGTGTCCCGCTGTCTCATATGCCAGACGGATCTTACTCCTCAACCAAATGGATTGAGAAGTGGCAGGGGCCCTTTGCCCCCTGCGCTTCCCTGAATATGCTACGAATAAAGACGAAGTCTGCCTGAACTCCTTTGTGGTCTAAAGATAAAACTTCAAAGCTGGAACCACGTCCAGAATATGAAGTAACCTCTCCTTCGAAGAAGAAGGGTTATGACACAAAGAAGGATCTACAATTTCCTGATTGATGTTGCGACTCGACACCACCTTGGGAAGGAATCCCAATCCAAAGAACAGCCTTGCCAGCATGAAAAACTAAGTGGGGAGGCTCACATTGCAAGGCCGCCAACTCAGAGACTCTGCGTGCCGATGCAATAGCCAGCAATAACAAGACTTTCCATAAAAGAACCTTGATATCAAGGGAATGCATAGGCTCAAACGGAGCCCTCTGCAAGACCGTAAAAAACAGGTTTAAGCTCCAAGGAGGAGCAGGATTCCTGAAGACAGGCCTGATCCTAACCAGGGCCTGAACAAAGTACTGAATGTCAGTTAGCTCCGCAAGCTTCTTATGCAACAGTACAGATAAAGCCAAGATAAGTCCCCTTAGGGAACTGGTGGCAAGACTCTTATCCAGACCATCCTGTAGAAAGGCCAAAATCCTGTATACCCTGACCTTATGCCAGGGATATCCTCGTTCCTCACACCAGGATAAGTAGTCCTCCACACCTTGTGGTAGATGCATCGAGTGACCGGCTTCCTAGCCTGAACGAGAGTGTCAATCACTTTTTTGGAAAATCCTCTCTTGGCTAAGACTAGTCGTTAAATCTCCACGCAGTCAGTCTCAGGGAATCGAGATTTTGATGAAGAAAAGGACCTTGAACTAGCAGATCCCTGGGACAAGGTAACCTCCACGGCGGAGATGACAACATCGCCACCAGATCCGCAAACCACGTCCTCCGTGGCCATGACGGAGCAATCTGAATAGCTGAAGCTACTTCTACTCAAGGTAGAAGAGGCAACGGAGGAAATATGTAAATTAGGTTGAAGTCCCAGGGTACCGCCAAGGCATCTATCAGCTCCGCATGTGGATCCCTGGATCTTGACCCGTATCTGAGTAGCTTGTAATTGAGTCTGGATGCCATGAGATCTATCACCGGCGTCCCCCATCTGCTGCAAATCTCTGTGAACATCTTGGGGTGAAGAGACCATTCCCCTGGATGAAACTACTGTCTGCTCAGAAAATCCGCTTCCCAGTTGTCCACACCCGGAATGTGGATCACTGAGAGTGAGCAATTGTGAGTCTATGCCCATTCCAGAATCCGAGATACTTCCCTCATGGCTAGGGAACTTCTCGCCCCCCCCCTGGTGGTTTCTGTAAGCCACCGAGGTAATGTTGTCCAATTGGAATCTGATGAATCGGGACGACCCCAGAGGGGGCAAGCTCGAAGTTCCAAAATATTTATAGGTAGACTCTACTCCTCTCAAGTCCATGTGCCCGGTGCCTTTCTGGCACCCCAGACAGCTCCCCATCCTGATTGACTTGCATCCGTGGTTACAATCTCCCAGGATGGATTAAAAAAGGATGTCCCCTGTGACAACTGCCCTGGTCAGCAAAATGTACCTGATCATCTCCATCTTGAATGATAGCACTGACAAAAACCTGTTTATGGCCTTTAGGTCCAGAATTGGACGAAACTTGCCCTCCTTCTTTGGGACAACGAAAAGGTTTGAATAATACCCAAGACCTCTTTCTGCCGGAGGGACTGCGACAAATACTCCGAGAGATGAGAGATCCCTCACACACCCCAGGAAGGTGTCTCTCTTTTCTGGTCTTGAAGGTATGTTTGACAGGAGGAACCTGCCTCGAGGCGGATATGATTTGAAACCTATCCTGTAACCCTGGGCCATGACCTCCCGAACCCACAGGTCTATAACGTCTCTTCTCCAGGCCCCCACAAAAAGAGATAGTCTGCCCCCTACCTGATCCAAGTACGAATCGGGGGCCGCCCCTTCATGCGGATTTTGACTCGGTGGGCTTCTTGTTCTGCTCGGACTTGTTCCAAGAGTTAGCTGGTTTCCAAGATACCTTGGATTTTTCAGAGTTTGCGGCCGGCTGCTGGCACTGAGACTTGTCCGTACGAAAGGGACAAAAAGTTGTCCCCTTAGGCTTGGCCTTCTTATCCTGAGGAAAGAAGGCACCCTTGCCACCCATGAACGTAGAAATGATAGAATCCAGGCTCGGGCCAAACAATACTTTCCCCTTGAATGGCAGGGAAAGCAATCGACCACAACATTTCAGCAGACCACAACTTTAGCCACAGAGGCCTCTGGGCTAAAACAGAAAAACCTGATGTCTTAGCATTCAGGTGAATGATCTGTATGTTAGCATCACAAATGAACAAATGCGCTACCCTTAAGGCCTTGATTCGTACTAGAATCTTGTTGAGGGGAGTCTCCACCTCGACCATTGCTGATAAAGCGTCACACCAGTAGGTAGCTGCACCAGCCACCACCGTGTCCACCGCCGCCGGTTGGAAAACGAATACTTTGAATTGGAAGATACTCCGCAACATGGACGCCATCTTCTTATCCATGGGTTCCTTGAAAGAGGAGCTATCTTCTAGCGGAATAGTCGTTCTCTTGGCGAGCATGGAGATAGCACCATCCATCCTTAGGCACGGTTCCCCACAGTTCAAGCTGGGCGTCCGGAACAGGGAAAAGCTTTTTAAAAGAATAAGATGGGGGGGGGGGGGGAGGACGAACCAAGTTTCTCCCATTCATTCTTAATAATGTTAGCCATCTTGACCGGAACCGGGAAGACCTGAGGCACTACCCTGTCCTCATAAAACCTATCCAGTTTAGGGATTGAAGGTTCCTCCGGTCTGTAACTGATCAGCGAATTCTGGAGGCCAAAGGGCTCCTCCCGCAGGAGGATTAGTAGTGCCCTGGTGAACTGCATGTGTAATCAGAGATGCTTGTAGGGAACACACCTCGCGGGGCGGAGAAGGAGAACCGTCAGAGGTGGACGGCTCAGTCATACTAAATACTTTATTCTTTGTAGATATAGCAATAGTGTCAAAGCATGTGGAACAGAGTTGTGCCGGCAGTTCGACTGGAACCTCCTCACAATATACACAGTTAATAGGTTTAGATAAAGAGGGAGTATCCTATAACATATCCATAACTTGCGCCTTTATTATGGACTTGATCAAATTATAAATGGCACCTTTATATCCCAATGGCAGGTTGAGAAAGAGGAAGTTACAAAGGCCACACCCGGTCACATGGAGTGCCATGCAGGACCGCCCCTGCACTCGGGAGAGAGACGCGCCAAAAAAGTCTGCCTCAATCTCTCGCTATTGAACTGACTGTTCCACACTGACAGAGCCTCATCTCACACAAGTGCAGCAGAAAACACAATAAACAACATTATGCATAATAAAATCCCCCCTGTTCAATAATCCCCTTCCGAGGGTATTACCCTAGTTTCTATAAAGATAAAAGGAGCCACAGTGTGACCCTGTCTTCCTGCGTTATCATATATGTATAAATAAATGAAACAATCTTACCAGAATCAACGCCGTGGAACAGGAACACGGCCCTTCATGTGTGAGAGGGTAGTAGCACCGCTCCTGACATGGACTTGAGAGAAGAAAAGCAGGCAGCGAAACTCATCAACGCTGATTGTTCATGGATCTGTTATACTGAGTCGGGATGGGTTCGCAGAAAGACTTTCCCTGCATCTCCAGACTTTAACATTCACCCATGCTCTCACTGAGAGGCTGACAGGACTACTTAAAACTCCAGTCCCATTTCGAAGAGTACTACCCCCCATAAGAGACTACTCCGAATCTTCTGACACTTCTCTGCCAGCCTCCTGTGATGAAAGGCAAAGAATGACTGGGGGATGAGGAGAGTGGGGGAGGTATTTAAGCCTTTGACTAGGGTGTCTTTGTTCTTATTTTCCACAAATAATGAATAAAGCAGTGGACTCTCCTCCCATGAAGATGGAAATATGTAGGGTAGGTATTTATAACCTTAACTGAGACACAACATTTCCCCTCAAATAAAACCTAACACCCAAAGGAACCCATGTGTGATACTCCATTGGTAATTCCATCTATAAACTGTTATTTAAACCTTTGTAGGCACTTTTAGAATGCTGAGGGAGGATTGTGAAGTTCTCAAGAGGAGTTGTATATTCATTTAATTTTTTCTAGCAAGGTTTTATGGACATCAATGGAACTGTGTTGAGGCTCCTTGGATACTGTAAATTATTTTTAAATATAAGAATGTCATGAGATCAGTTTGGCACTGGCAGAACATAAATCCATCCCATTTTCCACTCAAGATTAGTTATGTATTATATTTTGCTGTTTCTCAGATCAATGGGTCAACATTTCTCTGTTTTTGTGATAGCTAGTTCATCAATAAGAGTTATCGAGTTAATCCAATGCAATTTGCAATGCAATATATGTGCTCTCTTTTAAAGAAAAAAAAATACTGGCTTGCTAAATATTTGGTTGTAATGTAGGAATGGCATAGGCCAAATGTTGCAACATACACACACACACAGGCACACACAAGTACATACACACACAAGAACATACACATACACACACACACACACAAGTACATACACACACAAGAACATACACACACATGCACACACATACACACAGACACAAGTACATACATACACAAACAAGTACATACACACACAAGAACATACACATACACACACACAGGCACACACAAGTGCATACACACACAAGAACATACATATACACACACACATACACAGGCACACACAAGTACATACACACTCAATAACATACACATATACACACACAGCCACACACAAACACAGAAGTACATACACACACAGATACACACACACAAGTACATACATACACACACAAGCACACACACAAGTACATACACACACAAGTACACACACACATAAGCACCAACACACACACAAACACATACACAAGTACATACACACACAATCACACACACACAAACATACAAACAAGTACATACACATACACACAAGTACATACTTACACACACAAGTACATACACACACAAGTACACACACAGACATAAGCACACACACACAAGTACATACACACACAAGCACACACACAAACATACAAACAAGTACATACACACACACAAACACACACACAGACATAAGCACACACACACAAACAGACAAGTACATACACACAAACATACAAACAAGTACATATACACACACACACACAAACATTCACACACACATAAACTCACACACACACACACAAACGTATACAAATATTTACCTTGAGAGTAATGGTCACAAAAACTTTCATCATGTGACATGTACCGATGCCACTTATGTTCTGATTGCTTCTTAGCTACGACTTTCCCATTTTCAGGAACAACTCTGTAGTGATCAGCAGCAATTAACATGTCATTGCTACATTGCCAAGCCATTATATGCTTTGAATCACATTCAAACATCTCTAATGGTCTATCTGGGGGGGTAATATTTAGTCCCATGCAGCTGCTGTTTCCTATATTAAAGAGAATCCCTCCAGATCCCCATTTCCACAGCATATTATTGGAAAGAAGCTTGCAGTCTTTCATGTGAAGTCCTAATGAGTCCAATGTAACACACATATTGAGCGTTCTGCTTTCCATTATAAATATGCCTTTACCTGTAAATACACAACATTAAAAGGGTGAATTACATTTTATGCTTATTTTGCTGTGCGCACAGTTGGAATTTCTTTCTTTAAAAATATTTTTTTTATTTCAACGAAAAAATTACATTAATTATTTACACTTGAGGAATAATGTATAAGAATAAAATCTACTTTAAACATTTCTATTTGCATTTCCTAACTCATCCCTTACTTAATTGTGAGTCACATACATTCTACTCAGGACCCCAGTTACTTACCTAAGCGCAGCAATCAGAAGGCTAGTAGCAAAAATCAACATTGTGCTGTGAGGAGAGCTGTTAGTGCAGCTGGACTGTAGAGCTGAACCGAAGAGAGAAGGCATTGCGCAGTGGATAGCGAGGGGTGTGCTATGAGTCTGAAGAGGCTTCAGAAAGGCACACTGAGTTTAGCGCACTGGATCTGCAGGCTTCTCCTTGTAACATGACGGACAATGATACCTGCGCTAAAAGTAGCACTATTTGAAACCAGGAAGTAGAAAGTGACCTTGCAGTGGTTTTGGCACCAAGAAGTATCGGGACATGTTAAAATGCCCCTGCTAACACCAGTCAGGTCCTTGATTATTCACATGGATGTCCTGGCGTTTTTGTCTCTAAACTACTTATCTGGCTTTGAACCTTCATCATAACATCCTGATTTACACTGCAAGCCTTATCCTTTTCAGTACCCTGAATTTTGTACTGATCTACTGGCTTCTTACTACAGAAACAGAACTTTTGACTACTCTTTTACCTGCTTCTTCTGCTCTGACATTTGGATCCTGATGGATACTCTGGTACTGAACTTCAACCTGGCCTTTTTACTATTCTTCTGGAATATCCCTGAGGGCTGATGCTTATTTCTGCTCATTTGCTGTTGACCATGGCCTGTTCATGACACATGTATTCATCACATCTCCTGCACTATTGTTTCCAGTTAATCAACAAGGTAAATCCCTTATTGCCTTATATAAGCTCTATATTTTAGCCACACTATTGTTATTATTATTTTTTATTATTATCGGCTATTTCTAGCACGCCAACAGATTCCGCAGCACTATAAGCATAAGCGGAATACAAGGAAACATTTATAGGGATCAAACGGGTAGAGGGCATTGCCAGGAGTCGCACTGTAGTAGTCAGCTCTAAAGAAGGTGATCTACCATCAGCATGGCTCTTAGGCTTACATGCTAAGGGGGTTCAAGGGGATAGCAATGGGGAGGAGGAACTGGTATAAAGAAAGGTTAGTGTAGGTTCTTCCTCAGTAACAGGGGAGAAAGAGCTAAATTTATGGCTATGTGGGTTGTGGTTGATTGAGAGCATTTGAGGGGGTGACAGAATGGAAGTATGTTGAGAGCTGATTTCGTATCTGATGGAGTCAATTTTGTTATTGAAGTGGCTGGCAAAGTCTTGAGCTGACAGAGAAGTTGTATTAGGAGGTGGGGTGGGCGCAGAAGAGTATTGAAAGTGGAAAAACAGATGTTTTGGGTTTGAAGAAAGAGTAGAGATAAGAGTAGAGAAGAAATGTTGCTTATAGAGATTGTGAATGTAAACTTAAATCATTTACCTAAAGTGAAATGATAGAAGTTAAAAAATGAATGAGAGTTTCATTCATGAAATCTTTAGGATATACTTATCTTCAGCGCTATTTCACTATAAACGCTACACGAATAAGTTCTGAAGCTCCGGTCGCCATTTTCATCAATTGATTGACAGATGACTCATCTGCAATCAACTAATCGTTGATTGCAGATGAGTCATCTGTCAATGCTGATGAGTCATCTGTCAATCAATTGATGAAAATGGGGACCGGAGCTTCAGTTCTTATCCGTGTAGCGTTTATAGTGAAATAGCTCTGAAGATAAGTATATCCTAAAGATTTCATGAATGAAACTCTCATTCATTTTTTTACTTCTATCATTTCACTTTAGGTAAACGATTTAACTTTACATTCACTTTAAGGGCAGAATAGTAGGAGTTCAAAATTAACTTGTAATGACGGAAATCAGCTGAACTCCGAGATTTTCTCCAGTGCCACTCAGCAGTACGGGAACATCTGCGTAGGTACCGTTACAGAGGAGTATGCCAGGGCTGAGGATGAGTGTGTGATTTCCGAGCTATTGTATGAGGGGCCAGATTGTCAAGGACCGATGTAAGGGTGGAATTATAGTGGCAGATAGATTGGTCAGGGCAGGAAAAGGAGGAGATGGACGATAAGAGAGGTTTGAGGGAATTAGCAAGCTGTTGCTGATTTCCTTACAGCATGACACTCGCCACCAGCCTTCGGATTAGCGTGCCCCTTACAGCACTAAGGTAAGTACCTGAAACCCTGGCAATTATCTCAATGTTTTTTTCTTACAATGGGATGAAGATGGCTCGCTCTAGGAAATAGCGCCCTCCAACCTTGTCTCATTCTATCTTTCCCTGTCATGTCTTAAAGGGACATGAAACTCATACATTTTTTTGATGATTTAGGTAGAACATACCATTTTAAAAAAACTTTCCAGTTTACTTCTATTATCAAATTTGCTTCATTCTCTTGGTATCATTTGTTAAATGAGCAGCAATGCACTTCTGGTTTCTAACTGAACACATGGGTGAGCCAATGACAATCAGTATACATATGCAGCCACCAATCAGCAGCTAGAACCTAGGTTTTTTGCTGCTCCTGAGCTTACCTAGATAAACTTTTCAGCAAAGGATAACAAGAGAGGGAAGCTAATTAAATAATATAAGTAAATTGGAAAGTTGTTTAAAATTACATGCTCTTTCTGAATCATTGAAGAAGAAAAAAATTGTGTTTCATGTCCCTTTAACTTACTTGTAACCCATGTATAGCACTGCAGGATCTATAACCCTTATTGTAAATAAAGATTATGATAATAATAAATGTACACTGATCTATACCATTCTTAGTTAAATTAATAATCATTCCTAAAACTCCAAAAATGTCTACCATGCATACAAAAGAGCACTATTAGAACATTAAGATAGTAACATAGTAGATGAGGTTGAAAAAAGACAGAAGTTCATTGAGATCAACCTATACAAATCTTAATATACTTACAAAAAGCTCTAGTAAATTAATCCCATTATAAACGGTGACCCATTTAACACAAGCAATCATATCCCTGAATTCTGTTTCTAGCCAGAAATGTATCTAAACCATTTTTTAATGTATCTAAGGTATTGGCATTTACTACCTCCTCATGTAATGAGTTCCACAATTCGATTGCTTTTATAGTGAAAAAATGTTTACGTTGCAGGAGATTAAATCTCCTTTCCTTCAGCCTTAAATTCTGACCCCTTGTCAAAAATATGTTTTAGCTTCTGCCATCTCTGTATATGGGCCATAAATATATTTATATAAAGTAGTCATGTCAACTCTCAAGCACCTTTTTTTCTAGAGAAAACAGACCCAGTTTGGCAAACATATCCTTATAGCTTAAATTCTCCATTCCCCCTATTAGTTTTGTGGCCCTTCTCTGAACTTTTTCTAAGTCTGCATTGTCTTTTTTTGAGATCGGTCCTCAGAATTGCACTCCATACTCAAGGTGACAAGGTGAGGTCTTACCAGGGATTTATATAGTGACAGAATTATGCTTTCCTCCCAAGCATCACTACCTCTTTTAATACATGCTAGTATCTTATTAGCCTTAGAAGCCGCTGCCCTGCATTGTGTGCCAATCTTTAGCTTGTTATCTTTTTTTTTTTTTTAAATATTATTCGTTTATTGAGGTTTTTCATAAACACAAAAGTACATAACAATGCTATAACATGTGTAACAGCTTTTTCATAAAGCATATTCCATTGGTATATTAAATACAGAAAAAGTACAAAATTAATACTAGAATGTGAGCATCTGAAACCTCCATTTTTCATTTAGTTGTTTTAAATAGCTATTTTAGGACTAATGAGCCGGTCTCATTTGGACCAGTTGATTTAGGTAACACTAGTAAACCTAGTTAGTCCAGTTTATGACCCTCTTGGGTCTATTGATACACAATAATGAAAGTTCAACAGCGGGTAAGCACCACTTGAGGCTTTACGCCAAAAATTTAAATAGAAGATAGCAATAGAGGTAAAGGGAACATTTAAGTTCTAAGCTGGATGTAGCCCACTGGGGGGCTCATGTTGGTGTATGGGGGGAGGGGTTATTAATATAAGGAGATATACAATAATTAAACAAACTGAAGATTTGTAATAACAATCGTTCAGGTTATTCCATTCTGAGCTAAGACAGAATTGCAGGGTGTCAGCAGTGTAGATGGAGTTGTAACTAAATTAAAATGTCTGTAAATATTGTAATACAAGGAATTAAAGGCAAACGGTCTCCGTGTTTACAGTATTAGGGTTTTTCCCACTCTCGCCGGCAGAGAGAAGAAACGTAGAGCCTTTTATGAGCTATTGAGACATATGGAATATGAATGCATATATTAGCTAAATTACCATTCGCCATGAAAGTAATGGTCATATGCAAGTTTAAAGGCCCATTAAAGTTCCTATCCTAAATGGAGATGTGTAATATATAGTAGCTAAGACTGTCTAGTCTGTCCCGGCCGCAGACAGCCAGACAGTTGCTCCATATGCTATATGCAGTAATATAATGCCCGCAAGGGAATTGATGAAGCAATCTAATGAGGATATAACCTACAATGTCCTATTAGGATAGTGGTAATAACTAATGAGAAGTATAAGTAGTCAGAATTGTAGACACGCTATCCCAAACAGAGAGGTCATATCGGAGAGAGGCCATTGACATAACAGTAATGCATGGCTGCATAGATATTTTGTAGAGTAGCTCTGGGTAACAAGGTAACAGATATCATACTGAATTAGGAGAAAATGAGAGACCACAATATAATCCTGTATGTATATATCCCTTAATCAGGTGTTATAGGCTGAAAATAACTGGCAATTCTTATAATGCTGGTTCTGATCGACCTGCATGGATGAATATTAGTGCTGAACTTAAAACAATCAATCTCTCATATGGAAGGAAACCAGACTAACATACTGAACTAGTATAATACAATAGGTGAACATTAAAACCACAGATGTTTAAATGCAAGAACAGTTTAGTAAATAATGCAGTTTTCCTATGCATGCTGTGTGGGCTTGCCGTGATGTTACCCAATGCCACAGACCAGAAACAATGATACCAGTTCAGATTCTTCATCCCCGGTATAAACAGGTCTCAGTTGACCCAATGAAACTAATGTCTCACGTCCTTTAGTCCCTTGTGGTCTAAGATACAGATTGCCTTTCAGGGGATCTCTTTGAACTCTCGCCACTAACAGTAGCTGGCTTTCGTCGGCATCAACGACAGCATCCACACTACCTTGCTTCAGGAGGTTGGCCTCAATAATTCAAGTATCTGGAAGGCAGAGTTCCATGCTAGGGCCGCGTCGTTGATCATACCGTTGCTGCTTGTAGTGTAGATGCTACCTAGTTCACACATAGATAATGCAGAGTTTAAAACCATGTCACCACACCCAAGCTGTATCCAGTGGTTCTCCTTTTTGACAACCGTGAGGAGAGCGGCTTGTGTAGTCTGTGTCTGCAGCAAATTGGCTCTGTTCTCCACCATCTTGCTTGTAGTGTCCTCTCCTAAAGTGCATGATGCTCTAATTATAAGCACAAGTTCAAGAAAGTTATTTTGCATCTGAAGCGCTTTCTTAGAGAGGAGCACCCGTATCTCATTCATGTTCAATGGGTATGTAGTTTCGGCTTCGGTCGGAGTGAAAGTAAGTCGGCTATAGTGGAAGCAGGACTGCGTATCTCGCCACCTAAAGCACAAAAGCCCCCTCCATTTGATGCCACAATAAATTAGACTAGTCGCAATGTTCGACTTAGGGTGCTCTTTAGTCAAGGATTAGTCGTTGGTAATTGGTATGCTAAGATAGCTTGTTTCTTTGCCATAAATATATATTTAATTTGCCACAAGCAAGGAGCTTAAGAAATATGCATCTGGTTCCCTCGGCTGTTGGCTCCGCCCCCAGCTTGTTATCTTTCACTACTCCCAAATCCCTTTCCTAAGTAGCATCTCCTGAGTACAGTGATACCACCCATGTATAGGTGTGTCGGTGTGTTATTTTTCACACACATTGTAATTTAGACATGGATTCTCCGTTCATGTTATGTGTTACTGCCAAAAAACACCTCAATATGTGTTCAACAACATCTCCTGAGTACAGTGATACCACCCATGTATAGGTGTGTCAGGTTCTCTGGGGGCTAAAGTCCTTAATTTTAGGGGGCGCATTCCAGTTTTTCAACTTGGAATTTTCACATCTGTCATCATGCACCCATGTCCTATTTGGGGCATTTCTGAAGCCGGCCAATGAAATTTACCCCATCAAACCACATATTTTTGAAAAGTAGATACCCTAGGGTATTTCAAATGCTGGTATTTTAACACTTTCCATGCACTAATTCAACCACCAGTCATTGTCAAACCTTTGGGTATTAATTTTTTTGTGTTATTTTTCATACACATTGTACTTTAGGCATGGATTCTCAGTTCCTGTTATGTGTTACTGCCAAAAAACACCTCAATATGTGTTCAACATCTCCTGAGTACAGTGATACCACCCAGGTATAGGTGTGTCGGGTTCTCTGGGGGCTAAAGGCCTTATTTTTAGGGGGCACATTCCAGTTTTTCAACTTGGAATTTTCACGTCATCATGCACCCATGTCCTATTTGGGACATTTCTGAAGCTGGCCAATGAAATTTACCCCCATCAAAGCATATATTTTTGAAAAGTAGACACCCTAGGGTATTTCAAATGCTGGTATTTTAACACTTTCCATGCACTAATTCAACCACCAGTCTTTGTCAATCTTTTGGGTAGTTATTTTTTGTGTTATTTTTCACACACATTGTACTTTAGGCATGGATTCTCAGTTCCTGTTATGTGTTACTGCCAAAAAAAACCTCAATATGTGTTCAACAACATCTCCTGAGTACAGTGATTCCACCCATGTATAGGTGTGTCTAATTGGAACATTTCACATCACCCATGTACTAATTGGGACATTTCTGAAGCAGGCCAATGTAATTTACCCACATTAAACCATATATTTTTGAAAAGTAGACGCCCTAGGGTATTTTAAATGCTGGTATTTTAACACTTTCCATGCACTAATTCAACCACCAGTCTTTGTCAAACTTTTGGCTAGTCATTTTTTTTCTGTTATTTTTCACACACATTGTACTTTAGGCATGGATTCTCAGTTCCTGTTATGTGTTACTGACAAAAAACACCTCAATATGTGTTCAACAACATCACCTGAGTACAGTGATACCACCCATGTATAGGTGTGTTTGTTTCTCTGGGGGATAAAATGCCTTTTATTTAGTGGGCGCATTCCTGTTTTTCAAATTGGAATTTTCACATCTGTCATCATGAACCTATGTCCTATTTGGGACATTTCTGAATCCGGCCAATAAAATGTACCCCCATCAAACCATATATTTTTGAAAAGTAGACATCCTATGGTATTTCAAATGCTGGTATTTTAACACTTTCCATGCACTAATTCAACCACCAGTCTTTGTCAAACTATTGGGCATTAATTTTGTTGTGTTATTTTTCACACACATTGTACTTTAGACATGGATTCTCAGCTCCTGTTATGTGTTACTGCCAAAGAAGACCCCAATATGTATTCACCAACATCTCCTGAGTACAGTGATACCACCTATGCATAGGTTTGTTGGCTTGTTTGGGGGGTGCAATGCCAAATGTCTGACATGCGTTTGTGATTTTTTTTTCAAATTTAACATATTTTCTTTGCCTAGTTTTTTTTACATACCCCAATTTTTTTTGTTTTCCATGAATGTGCATATATTAGAAAAGTTGACACCCAAAGGTATTGTATATGGAGTGCTTTGATGACTTTGAAGCAACCGTTTTAGCCAAAAAAAATTGAGAAAGTGTATGGTGGTAATTTTTAAATTTTCATTTTTATACACACATTGTTTTTTGACAATGATTTAAGAGAGACTGTTGTAAGTTATTGCAAAAAAATACTTCAGGTTGTTTTCTGCAAGGCACCCCTGATTACACCTATGCCCCCCCATGCATAGGTGTGCCAGGATTTCGGGAAGGTTATGTTACAATTTTATGACTTGTGGTTTGAGTTATTAAAAGTGAGAGTATTTCTTCTGATAGGCTTATCTTTAGTTTGGGGGCCTATCACATACCCCAGTTTTATTTATTGCCATGAAAGTGTATATTTTTTAAATGTTGACACCCCAAGGTATTGTATATGGTGTGCTTTGATGCCTTTGAAGCAACCGTTTTTGCCAAAAAAATTGGAGAAAGTGTATGGTGGTAATTTTTCGATTTTCATTTTTACACACACATTGCTTTTTTACTATGATTTAGGAGAGACTGTTGTAAGTTATTGTAAAAAAAAAATACTTCAGGTTGTTTTCTTGCAAGGCACCCTGAGAAACACCTATGTCCCCCCATGCATAGGTTTGACAGGGGTTTTGGTAAAAAAAACAGGCCCAATTTTAGAGAAAAAAGTAGTGAAATGTAAAAATCTGGCACAGTAAAAGTAAAAGAACAACAACAAAAAAACAACATTTAACAGTAAACATAACCAAAAAAAAAAAAAAAAACAGCAAATGTATTTATTTTTAAAAATTGACCATTGTATGGTACCGCTTGAAGCAGTCCCCGATGCAGAGTCCAGGCTGTCCAGGGCAATCAGGACAGTGATATATGGTGTCCCTTCTCTGCCCCCTCTTGGTACAGACTTTGCATTTTTTTGTGGTTTCTGCTTTGCGGCAGTAGGGGGGATTTTAAAAATAAAATGGGTAGCCCCAACTCTGCTCTCTCCCATCACTGCCGGGGGAGCTGGTGCATCATGGTACAAAATCCCCGAAATGATCTGGAGCTGAAACTGTAAAAAAGTCTGTTTCACTCCGGGGTTTGCTTTTCTGAACAACAAAAAAGCGTTGTGGGTTGCAATTTGCATTAGGTAAATTGCAACTTTTTTTGTACCAGGCCCTTGTCTTCTGCATAATTAGATAGGGCTGCAGCAGCTGATCTGCCAGATCAACCCCATATGCCGGTTATAAGACTTGATGCACACTGGCTTCCTTAAGATCTCAGCTCTGCCACGTACGGAGACCGCCACCGTCCTCTCTGTGTGGATGGTGGTAAGAAGGTATACATCCTTCTTGTCTCTGTACTTAAGTGCCAACAGCTCCCACTTGGCGCAGAGCTGAGGTCTCCCCCCTTCATAGCCTGGGTGCGTAAAAGTTGTCCTGGGAAACCTATGCGGTTCTTTTTAATTGTACCACAAGCTACTGTATCAAAGAAATACAGTAGCTTGAACAAAAGGACACTTGTATAAAAATTGTCTAAGTACAAGTGATACCCTTTGTTCATTAGGGGTAATATCAGGTCCCAGACAATCTTGCCAGTGGTTCCCATATGTTTTGAGCAACCTGGAGGGTCAAGGTGCTATCCTTTCCCTCGTACACCTGGAAGGCCTGAGTATACCCAGTCTTGCTCTCACAGAGCTTATACACCTTTACCCAATACCTGGAGCGCTTGGAAGGAATGTACTGCTTGAATACCAGTCTTCCGTTATACTTCATTAGGGATTCATCAACGCATATATTCCTTCCAGGTGTATAATCCTCTGCAAACCTGGCAGAAAAGTGGGTAATCAGGGGCGGATTTTTATACAGCCTGTCAAATTGGAGATGCTCCCTAGGGGGGCACAGGCTGTTGTCGCCTGAAGTGCATGAATGCAGAATCATTTCATACCTATTCCTCGACATACTCTGGGAGAAAATTGGGGTAGAGCAGATGGGGCTACTGCTCCAGTAGGAGCGAATGGAGGGTTTCTTTATAATGCCCATCAGCATAGTCGAAGCCCAGAATTTTTTAAATTCTGGCACATTGATGGGGGACCTTGCTGCTTTGCCAAATATGTTCTAGGCTTTGCAGCACAGAACTGATGGGCATATAAATTAGTTTGGGAGACAATGTTCCCCAATACATCATCACCCAGAAACACCTTCAGAAACTGTTGGGGGCTGAGACCTGCCACATCTATATTTGATTTGCTGTGAAGGTAGGGATATCTGGCCTCTGGAGATGAGGCGTTACCCACTCTTCAGCGGCAATGGCAGCAACACGCCTCCTTCTGGCAGGGGGGCTAGCAGGGGGGCTGGCAGGGGGCTAGCAGGGGGGCTAGCAGCCACAGATACATCACTATCAGTTGAGACTGCATCTAATGATGTATCTGAGCATATGGGAGGGACAAAATTGGGGTCTGAGTCAGACATAGAGGCATCTGACTCTGACGCAAGGATGGCATATGCCTCCTCAGCACTATATGTTTTCTGTGACATTATTGTATCTGTCACAGAAAAACAAATTAAATTAAATTAATTAACTAAATGGCTCTGAAAAGAGCCTTTGGGTTTTTAAAAAAATTACAACAACAAAATTAACCCTTAAAAAAATTCACAGACAGCAAAAAAGTGCAGCTATGCTACTGCCAGTGATTTATAGCGATCACTGGCAAGCTAGGGGTTAATGGCTCTGAAAATTAAATTAAATAAATGACTCTGAAAAGAGCCTTTGGGTTTTTAAAAAATTACAACACAAAAATTAACCCCTAAAAAAGGCACATACGGCAAAAAAGTACAGCTATGCTACTGCCAGTGATTTATAGAGATCACTGGCAAGCTAGGGGTTAATGGCTCTTACAATTAAAGTAAATTAACTAAATGGCTCTGAAAAGAGCCTTTGGGTTTTTAAAAAATTACAACAAAAAAATTAACCCCTAAAAAACAGCACAGACAGCAAAAAACTACAGCTATGCTACTGCCAGTGATTTATCACTGGCAAGCTAGGGGTTAATGACTCTGGAAATTAAATTAAATTAGCTAAATGGCTCTCTGAAAAGAGCCTTTGGGTATTTAAAAAAAATTGCAACAAAAAATTAACCTCTAAAAAATGTACAGACAGCAAAAAAAGTGCAGCTATGCTACTGCCAGTGATTTATAGTGATCACTGGCAAGCTAGGGGTTAATGGCTCTGAGCCTTTGGATCTCTAAATTTTTAACAAATAAAATAAATAAATCTCTCTCTGCTAAACACAGGTCTCTCTCTCTCTCCAACAAAATAGCAACTGAGGAGAGGGAGGGAGATCCACACTGATCAGAGTCAATATTTACAAATATTGACTTGATCAGACAAATAGGGTATTTTATTATGATTTTTTTTTTTTGGGTGGGAGGCTCAGATTGGGTGACCCTAGCTTGTCCCTATGATGAGGCCCCATGATGCACTGGGCATCGCCATCTTGGAAGCCTCTTGATAGTGGGGGGGGGGCTATATAGGGCTTTTAATTATGTATATAAAAACATTTTTTTATTATTTTATTACTAACAGCTAGATTACGAGTCTTGCGTTAGCCTTAAAAAAGCAGCGTTGAGAGGTCCCAACGCTGCCTTTTTAACGCACCGCTGGTATTACGAGTCTGGCAGGTACAGGTGTACCACTCACTTTTCTTCCGCGACTCGAGCTTACCGCAAATCCCCTTACGTCAATTCCTATCTTTTTAATGGGATTTGCCTAACGCCGGTATTACGAGTCTTGGAAGAAGTGAGCGATAGACCCTCTCCTGTCAAGACTCCTACCGCATTTAAAAGTCAGTAGTTAAGAGTTTTATGGGCTAACGCCGTAACATAAAACTCTTAACTAAAGTGCTAAAAAGTACATTAACACCCATAAACTACCTATTAACCCCTAAACCGAGCCCCCCCCCCCCATCGCAAACACTTAAATAAAGTTTTTAACCCCTAATCTGCCGACCGGACATCGCCGCCACTGTAATAAATATATTAACCGCTAAACCGCCGCACTCCCGCCTCGCAAACACTAGTTACATTTTATTAACCCCTAATCTGCCATCCCTAACATTGCCGACACCTATCTACATTTATTAACCCCTAATCTGCCGCCCCCAACGTTGCCGCTACTATATTAAATTTATTAACCCCTAAACCTAAGTCTAACCCTAAGTCTAACCCCCCTAACTTAAATATAATTTAAATAAAACAAAATAAAATTACTACAATTAAATAAATTAATCCTATTTAAAACTAAATACTTACCTATAAAATAAACCCTAAGCTAGCTACAATATAACTAATATTTACATTTGTATCTACCTTATGGTTTATATTTATTTTACAGGCAACTTTGTATTTATTTTAACTAGGTACAATAGTTATTAAATAGTTATTAACTATTTAATAACTTCCTAGTTAAAATAAGTACAAATTTAGCTGCAAAATAAATCCTAACCTAAGTTACAATTACACCTAACACTACACTATAATTAAATAAAATAAACTAAAGTACGAAAACAACAAACACTAAATTACAGAAAATAAAAAAAAACATACCCCCTGAAGATCACCCTACCTTGAGACGTCTTCACCCAGCCGGGCACAAGTGTACCTCCAGAGGGGCAGAAGTCTTCATCCGATCCGGGCAGAAGAGGTCCTCCAAGGGGCAGAAGTCGTCATCCAGACGGCATCTTCTATCTTCATCCATCTGGAGCAGAGCGGGTCCCTCTTCAATCCAGCCGACGCGGAGCATCCTCTTCAAACGAAGTCCAAGCGAAGAATGAAGGTTCCTTTAAATTATGTCATCCAAGATGGCGTCCCTTGAATTCCGATTGGCTGATAGGATTCTATCAGCAAATCGGAATTAAGGTAGGAAAAATCCTATTGGCTGAGCCAATCCCTTGAATTCCGATTGGCTGATAGAATCCTATAAGCCAATCGGAATTCAAGGGACGCCATTTTGAATGACATCATTTAAAGGAACCTTCATTTTTCGCTTGGACTTCGTTTGAAGAGGATGCTCCGCGTCGGCTGGATTGAAGATGGACCCGCTCCGCTCCAGATGGATGAAGATAGAAGATGCCGCCTGGATGAAGCCTTCTGCCCGTCTGGAGGTCCTCTTCTGCCCGGATCGGATGAAGACTTCTGCCCCTCTGGAGGTCCACTTGTGCCCGGCTGGGTTAAGACGTCTCAAGGTAGGGTGATCTTCAAGGGGGTAGTGTTAAGTTTTTTTAAGGGGGGATTGGGTGGGTTTTAGAGTAGGGTTGGGTGTGTGGGGTGGTGGGTTTTAATGTTTGGGGGGTATTGTATTTTTTTTACAGGTAAAAGAGCTGATTACTTTGGGGCAATGCCCCACAAAAGGCCCTTTTAAAGGCTATTTGTAATTTAGTATAGGGTAGGAAATTTTATTATTTTGGTTGGATTAGATTAGGTGTAATTAGTTTAAAAAATTGTAATTATTTTTTTATTTTCTGCAATTTAGTGTTTTTTTTTGTACTTTAGTTGTAGTTAACTGTAGTTAGTTTATGTAATTAATTTAATGATAATGTAGTGTTAGGTGTAATTGTAATTTAGGTTAGGATTTATTTTACAGGTAAATTTGTACTTATTTTAACTAGGTAGCTATTAAATAGTTAATAACTATTTAATAACTATTCTACCTAGTTAAAATAAATACAAAGTTGCCTGTAAAATAAATATAAATCCTAAAATAGCTAGAATGTAACTATTAGTTATATTGTAGCTAGCTTAGGGTTTATTTTATAGGTACGTATTTAGTTTTAAATAGGAATAATTTATTTAATTGTAGTAATTTTATTTAGATTTATTGTAATTAGGGGGGTGTTAGGGTTAGGGTTAGACTTAGGTTTAGGGGTTAATAACTTTATTATAGTGGCAGCGACTTGGCGGCGGCAGATTAGGGGTTAATAGTGTAGGTAGGTTGCAGCGACATTGGGGGGCAGATTAGGGGTTAATAAATATAATGTAGGGTTTGGAGATGTTGGGGGCAGCAGATAGGGGTTCATAGGGATAATGTAGGTGGCGGCGGTGTCCGGAGCGGCAGATTAGGGGTTAATAATATAATGCAGGTCGTGACGATGTCAGGGAAGGCAGATTAGGGGTTAATAAGTGTAAGATTAGGGGTGTTTAGACTCAGGGTTCATGTTAGGGTGTTAGGTGTAGACATAAAATTCATTTCCCCATAGGAATCAATGGGGCTGCGTTAGGAGCTTTACGCTGCTTTTTTGCATGTGTTAGGTTTTTTTCAGCTGGCTCTCCCCCATTGATCCCTATGGGGAAATTGTGCACGAGCACGTTTTACCAGCTCACCGCTACCGTAAGCAGCACTGGTATTGAGGTGAGATGTGGAGCTAAATTTTGCTCTACACTCACCTTTTTGCGGCTAACGCCGGGTTTAAAAAAACCCGTAATACAAGCATTGTCTTAAGGGAGCATTAAAAAAAAAGGCTCGTTAGCAACGCACCATTTTACCACAAAACTCGTAATCTAGGCGTAAGTGACTCGACCCACAGAGGCACTTAGCACACAAGCAGAGCATTGGAAGCCTGTCCGATCGCTTCCGATGCTCTGCTACACAGCCAGGCTCTACGTGGAGCAAAACCGGAAGTGATCACTCGTGGGGGAGTGATCAATCCGGTCCTAGCATTGGGAACAGTATTGCAGGATGCCTGGACATTGAGGCATCGCTGCAATAATGTTAGAGTGGCTGGAAGCAATCTCGATCGCTTCCAGTGCTCAGTTTAGCCGACGACGTACACCGTACGTCCTTGGTCGTTAACTGTAGTTTTTTTGAGGACGTACAGCGTACGTCATTGGTCATTAAGGGGTTAAACAAACTGAAGATTTGTAATAACAATCGTTCAGGCTATTCCATTCTGAGCTAAGACAGAATTGCAGGGCGTCGGCAATGTAGATGGAGTTGTAACTAAATGAAAATGTCTGTAAATATTGTAATACAAGGAATTAAGGGCAAACGGTCTCCGTGTTTACAGTATTAGGGTTTTTCCCACTCTTGCCGGCAGAGAGAAGAAAAGTAGAGCCTTTTATGAACTATTGAGACATATGGAATATGAATGCATATATTAGCTAAATCACCATTCGCTATGAAAGTAATGGTCATATGCAAGTTTAAAGGCCCATTAAAGTTACAGTCCTAAATGTAGATGTGTAATATATAGTAGGTAAGACTGTCTAGTCTGTCCCGGCCGCAGACAGCCAGACAGTTGCTCCATATGCTATATACAGTAATATAATGACCGCAAGGGTATTGATGAAGCAATCTAATGAGGATATAACGTACAATGTACTATTAGGACAGTGGTAATGACTAATGAGAAGTATGAATAGTCAAAATTGTAGACACGCTATACCAAACAGAGAGGTCATATCGGAGAGAGGCCATTGACATAACAGTAATGCATGGCTGCATAGATATTTTGTAGAGTAGCTCTGGGTACCAAGGTAACAGATATCATACGGAATTAGGAGAAAATGAGAGACCACAATATAATCCTGTATGTATACAGTATATCCCTTAATCAGGTGTTATAGGCTGAAAATAACCGGCAATTCTTATAATGTTGATTCTGATCAACCTGCATGGCTGAATTTTAGTGCTGAACTTTAAACAATCAATCTCTTGATGATATTCTCCCATATGGAAGGAAACCAGACTAACATACTGAACTAGTACAATACAATAGGGGAACATTAAAACTACAGATGCTTAAAGGGACAGTCTACACCAAAATTTTTCTTTTTTAAAAGATAGATAATCCCTTTATTACCCATTCTCCGTTTTTGCATAACCAACACAGTTATATTAATATGCTTTTTACCTCTGTGATTACCTTGTATCTAAGCCTTTGCAGACAGCCTCTTTATCTAAGTGCCTTTGACAGACATGCAGTGTAGTCAATCAGTGAAGTCTCCTAAATAACTTCACGGGAGTGAACACAATGTTATCTATATGACACATGTGAACTAGCACAGTCTAACTGTGAAAAACTTTCAAAATACTCTGCGCTAGGAGGCGGTTTTCAACTGTTTAGAAATCAGTTTGAGCCTAGCTAGGTTTAGCTTTTCAAAAATACCACCAAGGGAACAAAGCAAATTTGATGATAAAAGTAAATTGGAAAGTTGTTTAAAATTGCATGCCCTATACGAATCATGAAAGTTTAGTTTTGACTTTACTGTCCCTTTAAATGAAAGAACAGTTTAGTAAATAATGCAGTTTTCCTATGCATGCTGTGTGGGCTTGCCGTGATGTTACCCAATGCCACAGACCAGAAACAAGGATATCAGTTCAGATTCTTCATCCCCGGTATAAACATGTCTCAGTTGACCCGATTAAACTAATGTCTCACGTCCTTTAGTCCCTTGTGGTTTAAGATACAGATTGCCTTTCAGGGGATCTTGTTGAACTCTCGCCACTAACAGTAGCTGGCTTTCGTCGGCATCAACGCCAGCATCCACATTACCTTGCTTCCAGAGGTTGGTCTCAATAATGCGAGTATCTGGAAGGCATAGTTCCATGCTAGGGCATTGTTGTGTGATCATACCGTTGCTGCTTGTAGTGTAGATGCTACCTGGTTCCCACATAGATAATGCAGAGTTTAAAACCATGTCACCACTCCCAAGCTGTATCCAGTGGTTCTCCTTTTTGACAACCGTGAGGAGATCGGCTTGTGCAGTCTGTGTCTGCAGCAAATTGGCTCTGTTCTCCACCATCTTGCTTGCAGTGTCCTCTCCTAAAGCACATGGTGCTCTAATTATAAGCACGAGTTATAGAAAGTTATTTTGCATCTGAAGCGCTATCTTAGAGAGGAGCACCTGTATCTCATCCATGTTCAATGGGTATGTAGTTTTGGCTTCGGTCGGAGTGAAAGTAAGTCGGCTATAGTGGAAGCAGGACTGCGTATCTTGCCACCTAAAGCACACAGGCCCCCTCCATTTGATGCCACAATAAATTAGACTAGTCGCAATGTTCGACTTAGGGTGCTCTTTAGTCAAGGATTAGTCGTTGGTAATTGGTATGCTAAGATAGCTTGTTTCTTTGCCATAAATATATATTTAATTTGGCCATAAGCAAGGAGCTTAAGAGATATGTGTCTGGTTCCCTCGGCTGTTGGCTCCGCCCCCAGCTTGTTATCTTTCACTACTCCCAAATCCCTTTCCTCCTCTGTTTGTCTAAATCCTGCTTAATTTTACTTCCAAAATGTAGAACATTGCATTTTCCAGTATAAAATCTAATTTTTCATTTACCTACCTATTCTTCTAATTTTTGTAGATCCCCTTGTACAGCAAGTTCATCCTGCTCTGACCTAATGACCTTACACAACTTTGTATCATCTGCAAAAATAGAGATGTTGCTATTTAATCCTTGCTCCAAGTCATTAACAAAAATATTAAAAAGAACAGGGCCCAGTACTGATCCCTGGGGGACTCCACTGATTACCTTTGTCCAATCTGAGTATGATCCATTTACTACTACTCGTTTCTCCATGTCTATTATACAGTTATTTATCCATGAACTAACATTTTCATCTATCCCCAGTCCCTTAATTTTGTACATTAATCTCTTATGTAGTACTGTATCAAACAACTTTGCAATATCCAAGTATATCACATCAACTGATTCCCCTTTATCTATATTTTACTTACTTCCTTGTAGAATCGAATTAGATTAGTTTGACATGATCTATTTCTCATAAAACAATGCTGATTTGAACTCATAATCTTGTTTATACAGTTGTGCTCATAAGTTTATTTACCCTGGCAGAATTTATGATTTCTTGGCCATTTTTCAGAGAATATGAATGATAACACAAAAACTTTTCTTTCACTTATGGTTAGTGTTTGGATGAAGCCATTTATTATCAATCAACTGTGTTTACTCTTTTTAAAGCATAATGACAACAGAAATGACCCAAATGACCCTGATCAAAAGTTTACATACCCTGGTGATTTAGGCCTGATAACATGCACACAAGTTGACACAAAGGGGTTTGAATGGATATGAAAGGTAACCATCCTCACCTGTGATCTGTTTACTTGTAATTAGTGTGTGTGTATAAAAGGTCAATGAGTGTTTAAACTCAAATCAAGAAGTGGAAAATGAGAGGTTCTGTTGAAACCAAACCACGGTCAGGTAGACCAACTAAAATTTCAGCCACAACTGCCAGGTAAATTGTTTTGGGATGCAAAGACAAACCCACAAATAACTTCAGGTGAAATACAGGACTCTCTGAAAACATGTGGTGTGGCTGTTTCAAGATGCACAATAAGGAGGCACTTGAAGAAAGATGGGCTGCATGGTTGAGTCCCAGAAGAAAGCCATTACTACGCAAATGCCACAAAGTATCCTGCTTACAATACGCCGGACAGCACAGAGACAAGCCTCAAACCTTCTGGCACAAAGTCATTTGGAGTGATGAGACCAAAATTGAGCTTTTGGGTCACAACCATAAACGCTACATTTGGAGAGGAGTCAACAAGGCCTATGATGAAAGGTACACCATTCCTACTGTGAAACACAGAGGTGGATCTCTGAAGTTTTGGGGATGTGTGAGCTACAAAGGCACAGGAAATTTGGTCAGAATTGATGGCAAGATGAATGCACTATGTTATCAAACAGAACCCCTCATTTTCCACTTCTTGATTAGAGTTTGAACACTGTTAATTTGCATTCTCAATTCCTTTGATATCTTTTTATATCCCTTTCCTGTTTTATACAGTTCAACTACCTTTTCCCGCAGATCTTTTGACAATTCTTTTGCTTTCCCCATGACTCAGAATCCAGAAACGTCAGTGCAGCACTGGATGAAAGATGCAAGGTTCTGTCAGGAGTCCAGAAACTTACTCATTGACCTTTTATACACACACACACTAATTACAAGCAAACAGATCACTGGTGAGGATGGTTACCTTTAATAGCCATTCAAACCCCTTTGTATCAACTTGTGTGCATGTTATCAGGCCAAAATCACCAGGGTATGTACATTTTTGATCAGGGTCATTTGGGTAGTTTCTGTTGTCATTATGATTTAAAAAGAATAAAAACAGTTAATTGATAATAAATGGCTTCAGCCAAATACTAACCATGAGTGAAAGAAAAGTTTTTGTGTTATCATTCATATTCTCTGAAAAATGGCCAAGAAATCATAAATTCTGCCAGGGTATGTAAACTTATGAGCACAACTGTACAGAGAGTGCAGAATTATTAGGCAAATGAGTATTTTGACCACATCATCCTCTTTATGCATGTTGTCTTACTCCAAGCTGTATAGGCTAGAAAGCCTACTACCAATTAAGCATGTTAGGTGATGTGCATCTCTGTAATGAGAAGGGGTGTGGTCTAATGACATCAACACCCTATATCAGGTGTGCATAATTATTAGGCAACTTCCTTTCCTTTGGCAAAATGGGTCAAAAGAAGGACTTGACAGGCTCAGAAAAGTCAAAAATAGTGAGATATCTTGCAGAGGGATTCAGCACTCTTAAAATTGCAAAGCTTCTGAAGCGTGATCATTGAACAATCAAGCGTTTCATTCAAAATAGTCAGCAGGGTCGCAAGAAGTGTGTGGAAAAACCAAGGCGCAAAATAACTGCCCATGAACTGAGAAAAGTCAAGCGTGCAGCTGCCAAGATGCCACTTGCCACCAGTTTGGCCATATTTCAGAGCTGCAACATCACTGGAGTGCCCAAAAGCACAAGGTGTGCAATACTCAGAGACATGGCCAAGGTAAGAAAGGCTGAAAGACGACCACCACTGAACAAGACACACAAGCTGAAACGTCAAGACTGGGCCAAGAAATATCTCAAGACTGATTTTTCTAAGGTTTTATGGACTGATGAAATGAGAGTGAGTCTTGATGGGTCAGATGGATGGGCCCATGGCTGGATTGGTAAAGGGCAGAGAGCTCCAGTCCGACTCAGACGCCAGCAAGGTGGAGGTGGAGTACTGGTTTGGGCTGGTATCATCAAAGATGAGCTTGTGGGGCCTTTTCGGGTTGAGGATGGAGTCAAGCTCAACTCCCAGTCCTACTGCCAGTTTCTGGAAGACACCTTCTTCAAGCAGTGGTACAGGAAGAAGTCTGCATCCTTCAAGAAAAACATGATTTTCATGCAGGACAATGCTCCATCACACGCGTCCAAGTACTCCACAGCGTGGCTGGCAAGAAAGGGTATAAAAGAAGAAAATCTAATGACATGGCCTCCTTGTTCACCTGATCTGAACCCCATTGAGAACCTGTGGTCCATCATCAAATGTGAGATTTACAAGGAGGGAAAACAGACCACCTCTCTGAACAGTGTCTGGGAGGCTGTGGTTGCTGCTGCACGCAATGTTGATGGTGAACAGATCAAAACACTGACAGAATCCATGGATGGCAGGCTTTTGAGTGTCCTTGCAAAGAAAGGTGGCTATATTGGTCACTGATTTGTTTTTGAATGTCAGAAATGTATATTTGTGAATGTTGAGATGTTATATTGGTTTCACTGGTCAAAATAAATAATTGAAATGGGTATATATTTTTTTTTGTTAAGTTGCCTAATAATTATGCACAGTAATAGTCACATGCACACACAGATATCCCCCTAAAATAGCTAAAACTAAAAACAAACTAAAAACTACTTCCAAAAATATTCAGCTTTGATATTAATGAGTTTTTTAGGGTTCATTGAGAACATGGTTGTTGTTCAATAATAAAATTAATCCTCAAAAATACAACTTGCCTAATAATTCTGCACTCCCTGTATAAATATACTCATAAATATAATCCCTAATAATTCATTCAAGTATCTTCCTGACTATTGATGTCAGACTAACTGGTCTATAGCTTCCTGGATAAGCCCTACTTCCTTTTTTAAAGAGTGGCACCATATCAGCTTTACACCAGTCCTGGGGTACTATGCCTGAGAATAATGAGTCTTGAAAAGATTGAGTAGAGGTTTGTCTATAACAGTGCTAAGTTCCCGTAAAATACTTTGGTGTATTCTATCTGGGCCTGGAGTTTTATATACCTTAATATTATCCAGGTTTTTTAATGATATCCTGTATAGATATCCCAGTTAATGGTATGGGCTTGTATGTTCTACTGATATCCTCTATAGATCTCCCAGTTAATGATATGGGCTTGTATGTTCTAGTTTGTTTAAAAGTATCCCCCATTGGTTTCTCTCTTGTGTATAATGAAGAAAAAAACTGGTTTAGTACCTCAGCCTTCTGCCTGTCACTGTTAATCATGTTACCCTTCACACATTTTAATGTACCTATATTGTCCTTCTTAGATTTTTTGCCATTTATGTATTTAAAAAACCTTTCTCGGTTTGACTAAGAATCCTTTGCAATTAATCTTTCATTATCAATTTTAGATAATTTAATTGCTTTTTTAAAAAATATTTATTTTCTATGAAAAAGGTTAAAGCTGTTTATTTTGATTTCTAAGCTAGCAGGAAGTGCAACTAAACCTAATTACTCATGGGTTTATAAACAGATCTGCTGCTTTACTGGTAGTCAGTGACATGACATAGAAGCACAATACAAGTTGTTGTTTTTTTCAAAGCACGAACATCTGTTTTACAAAAAAAAAAAAACACATGATCTGCTCTTTCTAGGTGGCCAACACTATTTGAAAAAACAAAATAACAGAAAAGAAACTGAGCATGAAGTAAGAAGTATTTCGCCACCATTAAATGTTTATTTCAGACATTTAGCACCTTTTTCTGATTGACTAATTTAACTTTTAAATCCTTTAATAATTCAAACAGCCAATGGGGTTGGAGAAAAGTTTAAACCATGGGTATCCAACCTTTTTAAATGAGGAATTTTGCATTAGTACATAAATATCATATTGCATGTGTTTATGCCTTTTTATGTCTTTTTTGGATGCGCACGCACATATCATGAAACCTAAATCTTCTGACTCATACACTTTGAGCTGCAACTAATAGATGCCCACAGGGAGGGCAAAGAATGCATTTGCACCCCACCTGGATTCCCCACCACACACGCATTCACACATATAAATCCACACACATACATACACACCTTTGAGCCCTTCTCCATCCAGCACTTTGTCAAATACCATATCCCTTATTACTGTTCAAACTTTTTTTTGTTTATTTTTTTTTTTATAATTAATGAGAGAGAGAAGACAGGAGAGAGAAAAGAGGAGAGAGAGACACTGAGACAAAACGTTGCCAGGCGAGACGTAAAATCCACACCCCAACACTAGCAGGGGCAGCCCTAGCGGAATAATCTAAAAAAAAGGGTCTGTTCTTGTGAGTGGCGAGATATCTCCCATAAAATATAATGGAGCTTGCTGGATAGGGAAACTTTGCCAGGAAGAGTAAAGTTAGAAGGGAGTAGGGGCGCACTTTAAAAATTAAATCCTGCAGCTAATACAGATCAGATTACTCTGCTTTTAGTGTATAGTGTCTTGCAATCGCCTCCGTTTTCATATACCGTACATGTGTTTTTCTATTATAATAATAAGTGTTTTGCGTATTTTGACACTCTCTACCTTTAGGTTTGCAAGGGGAAAATGTTCCAGCTATGGCCATGAAACACTTCTGGGCAGTCCAAGGAAAACAATACGTTTTAAAATTAGTATTAGAAATATGAATTTGACAGCATTTCTTGAATGTGCAGTGTAGTTTTTTACACTTTCTACTGTGCACCATAAATCATCTTTCCCTGCATAATTTCAATATGAATTTTAATTTTTCCATGAAATAGTTCTATTGTAATGGATGCATCACGTTCAGTTACTTAATACATATATATTTATTTTTATATATATATATAAAGCAATAGTTGTGGGATAAGCACTCTCACCTCCTCATTGACTGGCCAGGGTGTCAAAACAATGGTTTTCAATAATACAAAATAGATCCGCACTCACTGGACTTTAGAAAACAAAAGTGGTTTATTGTTGTGACGTTTCGGGGATCAAACCGGTCTGATGAAGGGGACGGTTTGATCCCCGAAACATCACAACAATAAACCACGTTTTGTTTTCTAAAGTCCAGTGAGTGCCGATCTATTTTGCATTATTTATTTATATATATATATATATATATATATATATATATATATATATATATATATATATATATATATATATAAATATACATATATATATATATACACACAAACACATATTTACACTCCCAGCACCTCTTTAACAACAGAAAACAATAAAGTATCCCATTAATGGAAATGTGCTATGAGTTAACACTTTCTGTGCAGAGTCCTCCTACCAACACCGAAATAATTTGTTAAAAGTTCCACCAATAGCATAATTAGGGAAATGTATATTTTGCATGTCTTAAGTTACTGTCAGCCGCTTTAGTCTTTGCTTTATATGTATAAGTTAATTTATGTTGGACTTGGTTCTTTTGTGTAAAATTAGATAATGGAGTGTACATCCCAACTCATAAACCAAAGGGAAGATAATTTTGGTTTTATTTTTATTTGCATCTTTTATAACCGTATAATGCAACATATGAAATAAACAAAATGCAAAAAAAAATATGCTCCTTCTATTGTAATTTATAAGTTAAGAGTCTGGATAAAGGCATTCATTTTCTTACACCGAAAAAAAAAGAAAGAAAAAAAAAAAAGTATAAATGTGTATTACAGTTTAGTATATAACAAATATATTGATAGTGTACTAGTACCCTTTATCCTGGGGCATTTTGGCATAATTTTCAACCCCTAATTATTTGTATTCCCCAGCCCTGGAAAAACAACAACATTTCTGCAGACCTATGGCTGGAACCTATATTTTGAACAAATGTGTAATTGCATTGACAGAAGACCAAACTTTTTATTCTGCTTTGATATCTGCATTAATTAGTCAAGCTGTGAGTGGAATCTGTAGCTAAGTGGTTAAGTGTATGACTAAAATAATACATTTTTATAATTTTTTAAAAGGAGAAATTGTGCTAAAATACTGATCAACTATACAGCAAGTTGATTATATTTGAGCACTGAACACAGATGTTCACTGTATTTTTTTTTTAAAAATGTTATGGTATTATTTGACGTTATTTGGTTTTGTACATTAGTACACAGAGAAGTGGAATTCAATTCAATTTGAAATATAAGCATTTTTGCAATTAACTTCCATTAACAAAAATAAATGCTTCTAGTAAAGGTTATTACTGCTTTTCAGCGGGATACGCACATATGCTGTGAGGGCTCATCACCAGTATTTAAACACCACACCTTCTCAGAGAGCTGGGTGTAGAATGTATTGCTTCTGCAGGTATAATTTGTGTCATACAAACCACTGAAGGTGGGGTGTTCGGTGTCCCTGGCCCTCAGAGGATATGTGCGTATGCTGCAGAAAAACAGTAATGACTTTTATTAGAAGCATTTTTGCTTGTGGAAGTATATTGCAAAAATGCTTCTGTTTCAAACTAAAATGCACCCATGCACATCTCTTTAATAAAGAAAATATATTGTGTTGGGGCCAGCTGGCTACTACTAAAAGGATAGAACAAAACATACAATATATAGGATTTGAATAGGTTAGTTAGTGTGCAGTACTGTGGATTTACATTGTATAGGAGAAAAAATGTAACATGCAGGCAGACAGGTTTGCAAGTAGTTAACCTGTCTGCCTGCAATCATCACTTGAAGTGTTGCATTGCACTGCAAAAGTTAACATTGCACAAGAGGTTTCTTATGAAATCCCGCCCTTTGCTCCAGCGCAAGCAATTACGCTAGAGCAAGGCATTTTAATCTCTCAAAACAAGCAAGTTTTGGCTGATTCATCTCGCTACCTATCAGGTGACAGAGAGATAAAAGAAGCAGTTTCTGTTTCTTAAAGGTATATTCCGATCAAAATGTAAATGCATATAGATGAATTAATTACATCTTTGAATAAAAACATATTTGCAATATACATGTATTGGCAAAAATACATCTAGTTAAAGTTATCACTTTCTTAATGTTAGCAATTTTCTCTGCACATGCATGTGATGCATTGCTATATATTCTCAGTGCACCAACATTTTAAATATTGCAGCTGCTCAGAGTGCCAGTGGGGCTTTTATAATGTCAGCAATTAACAAATTAAGTCATTACCAGATAGTACAAGCACCTTAGGCTCTCTGAGCAAGTGCTGTGTTTAAAATGTTGGTGCACAGTGCATACTTAAAGTGATAGTCAATACTAGTGTTTGTGAAACGCTAGGATTAACCATTGGTACAAATAAAGGGGACTTTCATTCATGAAGTATAAAATAATTAATGCTTAAAGCTCCTTTATTTGTTTCAAGCGTTTGCCGCACTGAGCTGCTCAGGCAGCCCACGACAGAACGCTGTTTTGCTGAGAGGTGACGTTTCCACCTCTTAGCAAATAGCTGTGCGTTCCAGCAGGCGCCAAGCCTGATTTCCCGCACGGCTATTGGCTAAGAGGTGAAAATGTCACCTCTCATTAAAACAGCGTTCTGTTGTGGGCTGCCTGAGCAGCTCAGTGCGGCGAACGCTTGAAACAAATAAAGGAGCTTTCAGCATTAATTATTTTATACTTCATGAATGAAAGTCCCCTTAATTTGTTCCAATTGTCAATCCTAGCACAAACGCTAGGATTGACAATACATTTACATACACTTTTGAAACAGCTATAGCTTTTATTAGAAGCATTTGTGCTAATACATGTATATTTTTTTTAAATTATTCTATTGAAAACTGAAATGCATGTGGATTCCAATTTTGGCTGGAATTTCCCTTTAAATATGTGGCAGCAGACTTATTATGCAAGCCTGTTCCACATAGCCCAAATAGCTGTAAATGCAGCTTCATAAATCTATCCGATATCACTTTAAACTACAGCAACACAATAATTTAATTGAGAAACAATACCCATACCTCCTGCCCTCCATTCTCCTAATGTTATATTTTTTTATTTGTACCCCCACTATATGCACCAGAGTGTATATGCCTCACCTTATTTCATACGTTAGTATCTCACCAACCCCAGTAAAACTCCTAACTGGTGACAATAACATAACAATGTCTATATTATAAATATTGTATTACAAATAAATGAATAACTCATAAATACACAGTAGATTTTTTTTGTTAAAAAGACACATTTAGCCATGACTATACAAACTGTATAGATTTGCTATTAGCAGGAGAGATAGATAGATAGATAGATAGATATTCAGGTACATATATAACAGATTGGACTGATAGAAGCAGACAGATTAAACAGCTATCTACTTTTGAAAACTTACGTAAAAGAAGTGGGACTTCTTCCTGTGCAATATCTTGACAACTGTAGCCAGTAATAAAGCAAATCAAGCATATGATCTTGTGCACCCAAACTGAGTAATTAATGCACACCGCACGAGGACTGTATCTGCGTCTCATTTTGTAGCACAGTGCAAATCTCTCCTAAAAAGGCTAAAATTGGGACTGTACTCCAGTTTTCTGAGTGTGGAGTGCCAAATAGGCAGGGAGCACAGTAAGTGCAACGGACAATGGAATGAAGTAAACACAGCAGCAGCTTCCCACTCCCCGCCTGTGAACAGGGAGGAGAGGGAAGCTGTGTGATAACCAAAAGGGGGGTAGTAGGGGGGGAGGGAGAAATAGGGATAGGCCAGGGGAGGGTTAAGAGAGGGGGGAAGAAAGAAGGGATATAAGGGCTTACCTGGCTCTGCAGCAGCAGTTTTAAATTGTCTTTCTCATTGCAGAGTCGAGTCTGGGAGCCCTGAAGCAGCATGGATCGGTGTAGCAGAAAACAGATTCCCCCAAGAAGATTGCAGGACAGTGTGGTCACCATCCAGCTACCTAGGAGGAAGAAAACTGGGTCAGTTAAGTATTCCTTAAGGGTTGAGAAGTCCCCTGGTCATCTCCTCCCTTCCCCCTGCTTTCCACCATCCTCTCCCTGCCTTTCTCCCTCTTCCCATTCCCCTGCCAGTATTCCTCATTTCTCTCCTTCCAGCACCCCTGCAAGGTTCTCATCCCCCCTCCCCAGGTCCCCCTCGCCTGTCTCTCTGCTCCTGCTTGATAGTCCCTCCAGCTCGTGGAGCCCCCCCTTACCCCAGGCAGCATCGAGCGCGCACTGGTCTGTTGGGGCATAAAAGTCCCACTAGCCACCACCGCTGTCCCCCCTGCATCCTCCTCCCTGCTTCAACATCACCCAGGCCTCATGGAGCTCACCCTGCTCCATTGGGAAATAAGACCTTCTCAATCGGCAGGGCCGATGTGCCGGCGACTCCTCCCCCCAGGTCCACACCCGGAAGCGGCCACTCCGCCTTCTCCTCCCTGCTCCTCCATCACCCAGGCCTCATGGAGCTTGCACTGCTCCGTTGGGGAATAAGGCTTTATCAAACGGCAAGGCCGACGTCCATGCGACTCCTCCCCCACAGGCCCACAACCAGAAGCAACAGCATCTGTCACTTCTGGTTGTGGATTATACACCCAACAGAGTCATTGGCTGGTGGGGAGCGGAAGACAGTGCAGGTACCTCTGTTCCCCCCCTTAGAAAATGAGCAGAGTTCGAGGCGGAGGGTCCAGCTAGGGACCCATCCCCTCATAAACTGCACCGTAAGTGACCAGGGCCATCACGTCTGGTCGCTAGGCCTCCACAGTCCTCAAGGGAGTCCCTACCTGGCCATTGCAGGCCCCCAGGCAGTAAAAAGTTAAAGTTAAATAGTATCCCTCATATGTCCTGGGGACCTGGCTCCCCCTCCCCCTGCATTAACGCCACCTCTCCCCCCCTCTACATGTGCTTGGCCCTTCCCCTCCCCCTAGAAAATGAGCAGGGGAGTCTAGCCAGGCTAGCCTCCCCCATCACTATAATCCCCACAGGGGCCTCAAAGGGGTATACAGGCCCTCTCCTTGCCAACAACCTAGGGCCTCAGCCCAGGGCCCCGCCCTCACATATTATCATCAGAGGGAGCAAATCTTAAGATGGAGATCCCCTCCTTCCCATCATTCCGGGTCCTGTTACCCCCTCCCCGCAGCCTGTTCTTTCCCTGCCAGGGAGGCCTTCCTCCTCCATCTAATCACCCACCACCCCCTCCCTAGTGCCCTCCCCCCTTCCATCTTTCCCCCCCTCCACAGCCACCCAGCATCTCAGCAGCCACCACAAGAAATGGATCGCCCCAAAGGTGTCGCAAGTACGTTTCGCAACTACAGAACAGGAACACGGGTAACAGCAGAACGTGGATGAAAGCACTCAGGAGGCAATACTCAGGGATCAGACAGAAACCACCAAGGGCCTGAGTGAGAACAGTAATATTAATGATATAAGCGCAATGAATTCCTCATTGGACTTGGGATCAGACAGTTCTGGTTCAGACTCCGATTCGGATCTGTCACTTCTGGTTGTGGATTATACACCCAACAGAGTAATTGGCTGCTGGGGAGCGGAAGACAGTGCAGGTACCTCCGTTCCCCCCCTTAGAAAATGAGCAGAATTCGAGGCGGAGGGTCCAGCTAGGGACCCATCCCCTCATAAACTGCACCGTAAGTGACCAGGGCCATCACGTCTGGTCGCTAGGCCTCCACAGTCCTCAAGGGAGTCCCTACTTGGCCATTGCAGGCCCCCAGGCAGTAAAAAGTTAAAGTTAAATAGTATCCCTCATATGTCCTGGGGACCTGGCTCCCCCTCCCCCTGCATTAACGCCCCCTCTCCCCCCCTCTACATGTGCTTGGCCCTTCCCCTCCCCCTAGAAAATGAGCAGGGGAGTCTGGCCAGGCTAGCCTCCCCCATCACTATAATCCCCACAGGGGCCTCAAAGGGGTATACAGGCCCTCTCCTTGCCAGCAACCTAGGGCCTCAGCCCAGGGCCCCGCCCTCACATATTATCATCAGAGGGAGCAAATCTTAAGATGGAGATCCCCTCCTTCCCATCATTCCGGGTCCTGTTACCCCCTCCCCGCAGCCTGTTCTTCCCCTGCCAGGGAGGCCTTCCTCCTCCATCTAATCACCCACCACCCCCTCCCTAGTGCCCTCCCCCTTCCATCTTTCCCCCCCTCCACAGCCACCCAGCATCTCGGCAGTTACCACAAGAAATGGATCACCCCAAAGGTGTCGCAAGTACGTTTCGCAACTACAGAACAGGAACACGGGTAACAGCAGAACGTGGATGAAAGCACTCAGGAGGCAATACTCAGGGATCAGACAGAAACCACCAAGGGCCTGAGTGAGAACAGTAATATTAATGATATAAGCGCAATGAATTCCTCATTGGACTTGGGATCAGACAGTTCTGGTTCAGACTCCGATTCGGATCTGTCACTTCTGGTTGTGGATTATACACCCAACAGAGTCATTGGCTGCTGGGGAGCGGAAGACAGTGCAGGTACCTCCGTTCCCCCCCTTAGAAAATGAGTAGAGTTCGAGGCGGAGGGTCCAGCTAGGGACCCATCCCCTCATAAACTGCACCGTAAGTGACCAGGGCCATCACGTCTGGTCGCTAGGCCTCCACAGTCCTCAAGGGAGTCCCTACCTGGCCATTGCAGGCCCCCAGGCAGTAAAAAGTTAAAGTTAAATAGTATCCCTCATATGTCCTGGGGACCTGGCTCCCCCTCCCCCTGCATTAACGCCCCCTCTCCCCCCCTCTACATGTGCTTGGCCCTTCCCCTCCCCCTAGAAAATGAGCAGGGGAGTCTAGCCAGGCTAGCCTCCCCCATCACTATAATCCCCACAGGGGCCTCAAAGGGGTATACAGGCCCTCTCCTTGCCAGCAACCTAGGGCCTCAGCCCAGGGCCCCGCACTCACATATTATCATCAGAGGGAGCAAATCTTAAGATGGAGATCCCCTCCTTCCCATCATTCCGGGTCCTGTTACCCCCTCCCCGCAGCCTGTTCTTCCCCTGCCAGGGAGGCCTTCCTCCTCCATCTAATCACCCACCACCCCCTCCCTAGTGCCCTCCCCCTTCCATCTTTCCCCCCCTCCACAGCCACCCAGCATCTCGGCAGTCACCACAAGAAATGGATCGCCCCAAAGGTGTCGCAAGTACGTTTCGCAACTAGGAAACACGGGCAACAGCAGAACGTGGATGAAAGCACTCAGGAGGCAATACTCAAGGATCAGACAGAAACCACCAAGGGCCTGAGTGAGAACAGTAATATATATGATATAAGCGCAATGAATTCCTCATTGGACTTGGGATCAGACAGTTCTGGTTCAGACTCTGATTCGGATGGGGGTGGGGGCAACCGGTCCAAATGTGATAAAATTCTGAAATTTTTGCAAAACAATTAGAAAGAAAACCAGGCAGAGTCCAGTTAATAAACAGAGATTCCATCGGAGGACCAACTTTACTATTTTCTCACAACAGGGGCCATCTTGACAAACTGTGGCGCAGCTGTTAATTTAAATAAAGTATCTTTGTAAGATCACAGCTCAGAGGATAACATAGCGACTGACACTGACTCCTCTCACTGCACTTGTAAGGTATTATAGTAGTCATACCCCTTGCAACCTGGGCACACTATTTATCACGCTGGACCACGGTACCTCCATTAGAGACTGTCCTCCCCATGTGACGTACTCTAAAACACATTTAAACCTAATAAAATCTGTATAGCAGTTTGGATCACAAGGCCTGCAAACCGACCTAGTACTCACTGCCCTTATAGCCCAGGGCTTCTTTCAATAAATACGCCCAAAATATCTCACTGGTATGGTACTTGCTATAACCAATCCAAACTTAGGACTATAAAATTATTTAACAATATAAATTTGCAGAATACAGTGTCATTACTTGAAGGGGGGTTATTAAGGTACTGACTACCCACACTGGGAGGAGTGTATAATTAGGATCAGTAACTGCCATATCTAAAGGCATTCTTTGTCAAACAGAATTTGCTGCAAAGTGCTGGGTGATGCCTGGCAAAAAGTCTGCTAAGGCAGAAAAAAGCGTCCCAGCTAGACCTTTGAGTAAATATCTTAAACAACTAAACCAATCCAGCTGCACACTGGCTGAAGCAATGACTGCGCAACAGCAAACATCGACAGTAGAAATGCACCAATCTGATCTACAGGACCAAGCACTAACAAAAGAAGACCTGCAATACTTGTCATCAAAAGAGGACATCAAAGGGGTCATGCAAGAGATGCACAGTTTATTTGCTGATCTCAGAAAGGACATCAACACACTAGAATCGCATGTCCAGCAGGTGGAGGAGGCACAGACATCAACTGATTCCATAGCTCAACAGAACCACTCAGAACTACAACGTCAAAGAGAAACAATCCAAGCACTATCAGATAAACTTGAAGATCTAGACAATCGGGGACATAGAAACAACATCCGTATTAGAGGCGTACCTGAATCTGTACACGCACCGGCCATAGAGGGATATCTTCAATCTCTATACCGCATGATCAAAGGGACCCCCTCGTCTCCTGAGATTATTATGGAACGAGCGCACAGAGCTCTGCGTCCCAAACCTCCACCTAAGAGCCCACCCAGAGATATTATAGTAAAGTTTTTAAACTATAAAAACAAAGAAGAACTCCTCAGAGGTGCTAGAGCCAAACATCCAATTCATCACGCTGGAGATGAGATCCAACTGTTCTCTGACCTCTCCCCTGTTACACTCCAAAAAAGAAGGGAGCTCAGCCACGTCACAACACAACTGAGAGCCAACAAGATACAGTACCGCTGGGGCTTCCCTGTCTCACTGATCGCCTCAAACAACAATAAAACTGCAGTATACCACCCAGGCTCTGACCTCCAGAAGTTTTACTCAGATCTATCACTGGGGCGACTTACAAGATCCACCTCAAATAATCAGGAAAAGGATTCTTCAATCCATCACGAAACACCTGATCCAGAGCTCGGCTGATCCATGCTGGGATGGAACCATCTATAGTTGATGGTCTAGATGGGTCTTGACACAGTATCCTTTCACAGTTTTGCTGAAAAGCTATTGTTCTGTCGTTGGGACCCCACGCAGTGTGGGGCAGGGGGGACAGTACTTACACCCTCATGACTGTGTTTTGATTGATGCTTAGTTAACAGAAGCTTTATGTTGATGTTTATGACTGGAAGTTTTTCTTTTATCTTTTACTATCTTTTTCTATTATTATCACCCTACGTTTGGCATGATGTTTAGTTATGAGTAAATGCCCTCATACCCTTAGAGTACTGTGTAGGGATGAATAGAACGAGCATATAAGTCTCCACAATCTCTCTTTATCCCTTCCATCCCAACACTTTATCCCCACATTAGACTCTCTCTCCCCGTCGATATCCACATCTCCTCCCACCTCCCATCCCCCCCCCTTTTTCATTCCCTCTCTATTTCCCTGATTATTGCCATGTAGACTCTATATCCTGGACGACAAAACTAGTTGTCTAGGGGGAAAGAAAAGGAAAGAAAGACATTTTTTCTTTTTTTTTTCTGTTTTCAAGGAGTTATATTCGCCTTAGAGTTGCTACCCCAAAAAGTTAAATTTTTTGTCTATATATAAGCCTTGCCTTTTAGGGACCTTACTTTAGAAATCTCTGTCCACAGGAGAGCTTTACTTACATTCTAATTTGTTTTTAATAATTATATTACTTAACAGGATTATTGTGTGCTAGATTTCTTTTTCTCTTTTCTGTCACCCTCCTACTTCACCTCCCCTCCTTCCCTTAAACTTTCCTACAAAAGTAGGTGGGGTCACACACGCTCACATTCACCACTATCAACTCCAAGGGACTCAACAGTCCAGGTAAGAGATCGGTTGCTATCAGAGATTTCAAAAACTCACATAGTCACATAGTGTTTGTCCAGGAAACTCACTCCA
This sequence comes from Bombina bombina, assembly GCF_027579735.1. NCBI lineage: Eukaryota > Metazoa > Chordata > Amphibia > Anura > Bombinatoridae > Bombina > Bombina bombina. Next base: position 419,706,144 of record NC_069499.1, read on the forward strand.
AATGGTTCAATGCCATGTACCCAACGGCGTACTTTTCATCCGGAACCACAAAAAAATATGGTGTAGGCATACTGATTAACCAGGCCACACCTATTAAAATCACACACATAGAGAGAGACACTGAAGGCAGGTACTTGGTCTTGGTGGGTACATTATATGAACATCCTATCACCCTTGTGTCCATATATGCCCCTAATGTTGCACAACACAAATTTTTAAAGAAAATCTCTAAAATTATTCTGGACCACGCAAAAGGACCGAGATTTATAGCAGGGGACCTTAATATTCCTTTAGAACCCCACATAGACACATCGACAGGCATCTCCAGTATACCTAACAGGGTCATTAAAAAAGTTAAAACAACTTTGACTGACTTGTTACTACATGACTCATGGAAAAACCTGAACCCAAACACTAAAGATTTCACTTACTATTCTCCACCCCACAATAAAAACTGCCGCATTGATTATATTTTGACAGACACAGGGGGACTTGATCTAGTTGATAAATGTGACATAGGCTCAATAACGTGGTCAGACCACGCTCCAGCAATGTGCACTGTCCAATGGCCAGACATCCCTCCCACTGCGTATATTTGGAGGTTAGACGAAACATTGCTAGAAAGCCTGCTCATCACATCAGATATCCAAAGGTCTCTCACAGAATACTTTGATCTTAACGATCCCAACCATACATCAAGGTCTAATGTATGGGAAGCGCACAAGTGCGTTATACTGGGCGAGTTCCTGAAACACAAAGCCAGATTACTTAGGGAACATAGAGTAGTTCACACAAAGTTACTCAACAAAATCACCTCCCTAGAAAAGAAACACAAACAGGACCCCTCAGATGACACTGTCACACATTCACTAACCACTGCCAGGTTTGAACTTAAACATCACTTAGCAAAAGCGTACCAACTCAAAATGCTCATGGTCAAACAGCAATACTACGAAGGGGGGAACAAACCAGGTAAACTGTTGGCCAGATCGTTGCGTAGATTGCAACTTAAAACGCACATTCATTACCTGGAGCAAGCAGATGGCACAAAACTTAAAAGTAATAAGCATGTTGCTGCTGCATTTCACTCCTACTACATCAAACTGTATAACATCCTGAATAATTCAGACGCAAGCAGACAGACTACACAGACAGCATCAAGAGGTCAAGCAATAGATGATTATTTATCTAATCTGGGGCTCCCTAAATTAGAAAGGGTCGATGCAGACATGCTCGACGCGCCAATAACACAGGAAGAACTATCAAAAGCACTAAAATAGCTGCCCAATGGATAAAGCCCAGGCCCCGATGGGCTTACAGTTAGATATTACAAAAAATACTTTACTATTCTGGCTCCATATGTGCTACATCTATTTAATAAACAGAGATTCACTTCAGAGGCATACGCACATAACACCTCAGGAGCACACAACAATCTAAGGGAAATTGAAGGGGGGATTTTTTAACCAAGCAGATAGGACAGGAGTACCATGCGAGCTGGATCCCTTATGTGATCATTTGAAACAAAAGACAATTAGGAAAGCAAGGTTAGGTCGGTACATAGATGTGTTCCAATTAACCAAGGAGGCAGTGAAGGACAGGGATAAAAAAGGTGAAGGATATCAGAAAAAAACGACGCACCTAGGAGAGACATAGTGCAATGGATGAAGGGTTTTATAATATATGCTGCATGCTACTTGACAGATAGACCCACACAAGGGGAGAGCCTGGCTAGATATATGCACACCATATTAGAGGTATACACAACCTTTGGGGGTCAGGCATGGAGGGATTATGACACTGAATTTAGTAAAAAATTAGGAAAGGCTAACGCTAAATATGTTGGGAGGAAGGAACTAGACATGTGGATGAGGCTAGTTAAACTGGACAGGAACTATAGGCAGAAGGGAAGCTATTACGGTAATAGTTTGGGAAAAAACATGACGGAGGAGGGCAATAAAAGGATATGTTGGGCATACAATGACAAAAAATGTGACAGACAAAATTGCAACTTCAAACATGCATGCAGATATTGTAAGGGAGGTCACTCAGGGGCAGACTGTAATAGAACCGCCAGGCGGCCCTTTCAGCCCACACAGGGTAAAGGAGCAAACCAGTCCCAAACTAACTAACCCCATACAACAACACACCCCGCTCCATATCCCAATAATTGTAAAACTACTGAGAACCTACAATAATACAAAAAGAGCCACCTTTCTGATAGAGTCATTCACAAATGGCTTCTGTATTCCAACGCAAGGGGAAATTAAAACGGGAAAATCAAGTAATCTAATATAAGCTTATCAATACCCGGAGGTGGTGAGAGAAAAACTTATAAAAAAATTTAAGTTGGGGAGGGTAGCCGGGCTGTTCACAAGGCCACCATTAGTCAATATGATAATTTCACCAGTGGGGGTAGTGCAAAAAAAGAGCAATATTTCTATGATTGTTGTTTGCCAATGGGCTGTGCAATATCCTGCGCATACTTCGAAGAATTCAGTTAATTTATACATGACATGTTGGTGGGGAGAACAGGGCTAAACAGTATAGCACACTATACTTCAGACTCGCCAGAAACACAAAGACCGCTGCTCCATAACCCTGTCCGCCTGCTCTGATTAGTCAGACAGGAATCGCCGCAATTCAACCCAATCGAATACGATCGGGTTGATTGACACCTCCCTGCTGGCCGCGAGTCAGCAGGGGGCGGCGTTTCACCAGCAGCTCTTGTGAGCTGCTGATGCAATGTTGAATACGGAGAGTGTATTGCTCTCCGCATTCAGCGAGGTCTTGCGGACCTGATTCGCACTGTCAGATCAAGTCCACAAGACCTTTCATAAATAGGCCTCGTAAGGTCATCCCCATGGGCAGAATCTTCAACAGAAAATTGGAACAAGCTACAGCAGGTGCTATTAACCCAAGAGATAACATCAAACTGACTAATGAAATGAGGGAGGACATACAAATGTGGAAAAAATTTATATCACAGATTAACAGATTTAGAATTTGGCAGAAAGGCCCTTTTTCCAACCAGGTCCTTCATTTGTTAACAGACGCAGCAGGCGCACATGGGTTCAGGGCTTATTTACAAGGTCAATGGTGCGCAGAGAGTTGGCCAAAGAATTGGGTGGAAACGGATGCAACAAAAAATCTTACACTCTTGGAGCTTCTCCCAATAGTGGTTGAGGTGGAAATTTGACACCACCAGTTAAGAGACAAAAGTGGGAGATTTTGGACAGACAACATTAGTGTAGTGCACGCAATTTACAATTTGGCCTCTAAATCAAAACCAGTCATTAAACTGTTACGGTTACTGGTACTTAGGTGTATGCAAAGTAACATCACATTAACAGCAGCTCATGTGCCTGGGGTAAACAACGTATTAGCAGATGCCCTATCATGGGGTAAGTGGGATGTGTTCTGGAAAGTGGCACCTAATAGAAAAAAATAGTACAGCTTGCCCATGCTATATTTGGCAGGTGGTGAATCCGAAAGCATCCTTGGGGATTTGGTAAAACAATCACTCGCCCCTAGAACATGGAACAATTACACAAGGTACTGGGGGGGAATGGGGCTCATTCCTGGAAAACCATACTCAGGTCAATTCCCTAGCTGCGCTCTGTGAATATTTGGCAACACAAAAGATAAAAGGCGTCAAAAAAGGCCTAATCAAGGCAAAGCTTGCAGCTTTATCATTCTTTAATCAACTGGGGGGACATAGCGATTACACAAAGCAGTTTATGATTAAGAAAGTGGTGAAAGGATGGGATAGGGAGATCGTAAGAAAAGACCAAAAGGAACCCATAATAAAAGAAAGGCTGGTGTTAATGTTAAAAAAATTAAAGCATATTTGTAAAGACATGTTAGAAAATAAATTATTTAGGGCCTTATACTCAGTAGCATTCGAAGGAGCATTCAGAGTAAACAAAGTAGTAGCAAAAAACAAAAAAGACCGGAAAGGGGGATTACTAATCAAGCAGGTACGATGGTACAAAGATTCCATTATGGTGTATGTAAGAAGGTCAAAAACCGACCAAGAGGGAAAGGGTTGTTGGATATCTATCAACAAAAAACTGGGATAAGGTAACATGCCTGCTAGGAAACCTGCAGAACTATATGGCTACTTGTCCCAAAGGAGAGTACCAGCTGTTTACAAACGCCAAGGGAGACCCGGTTTCTATTTTCCAATTCAGACAAGTTCTGAAATTAACAGTACAGAAGCTGGGTTGGGAAGCATCCAGGTATAACACTCACTCGTTTAGAATAGGAGCAGCGACATCAGCAGCGTTAAGTGGGGCATCGGAAGAGCAGATTAAGAAGCTAGGCAGGTGGAGGTCGAGCTGTTTTAAAGCATATGTAAAACCATAAAAAACATATAATCAAGTTTTAAAAAAAATATTGACTTTTTTTTGTGTGTTAAGTTGTGAAAAGTATGATACATTTTGTTTTAAGTTGTAAAAAGTATGATACATAGTCGGGGAGACTTAGTAACAATTGTTGTGTATTAACAACTCATTCATTTTCATTTGTTCCTGTACAGGCGTAAGGGAGAGGGCGGTGAGAGTATGGATAGTGGGACACTGGGCAGCAGTTAAGGAGGAGATGCATGAGATGGGAACACCTTACGCAGGCGATTAACCAGGTGGCGGCAAGGTGGGGAGCCCTCAACGTCATAGTAATCCACTTGGGGGGAAATGACATTGGATACTGGCAGAATATAGATTTGATTGCAGGTATTAAATCAGACATACAGTGGCTGATCACTAAATGGAAACACCTTAGACTAGTGTGGTCCCCCATAATAACAAAACAGACCTGGGGCGGTGTAGAGTCACAGAGAGGTGCATTTCGGGCCAGAAAAAGAATTAATAGCACAGTTACAAAATTTATTGTGACCCTACATGGACCAGAAAGGCATGGATGGGCGGCACACGCAAAAATAAAGGCGGAGTGCGCAGAACTGTACAGACCAGACGGGGTACACCTATCGAATAGCGGGAAAGATATTTTTCTGGAAGACATCAAGGTTAACTTGCAAAGCATGGTAGGTAAAGGTCACGGTTTGGGAGGGTTAGTTACATCAAGGTTACCTTGCAAAGCATGGTAAGTAAAGGTCACGTTTTGGGAGGATTAGTTACATTGGTGAAGGGGTGGCGGCAAAAGAGTCTCCTCTTTTTGGTTTATCGTGGCGGTAATTTGTGGCCAGTATTGGTGCACGGTTTGACCAAGTAACGCACAGGGCATAAGTGGAACTGTAGGTCTATGACTCCGACGGGTGAGCCGGTAAGAGTTTCCACATGTGCAATGCAGCGTTTGGTGCGGTGTAAGTTAAGCACTCAAAAGGCTGGCTGGGGGAGTGCAGGCTCCCTCCAGGTTGGAGAACAATTTGGTGTTAATTGTCAAGTACGCCACAATTAAGGGGGGTTTAAGTAGGGGACTCATTGCAGTTACTGATATGTATATAAATAAAGTGACCTTTACAAGTTTTGCCACTACAAACGTGTTGTGTATTTATTGATAGAGGGAACAAGGGAGGTTTGTTCGTCAAATAGGAGGTTTGGATATAAGGGAAGATAGTCTTACGAGGGGAACAGTTGGCCCTACGCCACTTACTGTTACATTGTGGGCGTGTCAAACTGGTAAATGGGCGGCGTCGATATTTGGAAGATCTGCCGAGCGGGGTGGGACAATGGGCTTGATAAGTGGGTTGCTATTCTTGCTGAGTATGTTGGCAGACGCTCAGTATATATTTAATATTTCCCACAAGATATGAAAACACGTTATTTAATGCATTATTACCAGCAGTAAATACTCGCACAATACCCTTTAGTAATAGAAACTAATTTAACAACGCTTCCTAAATGCTCTTAATAGACACTTGCATACCATTTTAGACGTTGGGTGGATTTGTTAGTGATAAGAACAGGCCACTTGAGAAAAGTGGAAAAGAAATTTTGCTTCGACCAGTCTGTATGAATGTAGGAAAAATGTAAAACTGAAATAAATTTAGACATATTCAAATATACAGTATATACTTATACCTAGATTTAGAGTTCTGCGTTAGCCGTCAAAAGCAGCGTTAAGGGGTCCTAACGCTGCTTTTTACCGCCCGCTGGTATTTAGAGTCAGGCAGGAAAGGGTCTACCGCTCACTTCCCTACTGCGATTCCAGGCTACCGCAGATCCCCTTACGCCAATTGCGTATCCTATCTTTTCTATTGGATCTGCCTAACGCTGGTATTTAGAGTCTTGGGAGAAGTGAGCGGTAGAGCCTCTACCGACAAGACTCCTAACGACAAAAAAAGTCAGTAGTTAAGAGCTTTATGGGCTAATGCGTGAATATAAAGCTCTTAACTACTGTGCTCTAAAGTACACTAACACCCATAAACTACCTATGTACCCCTAAACCGAGGCCCCCCCACATCGCTGCCACTATAAAAAAAAAATGTAACCCCTAATCTGCCGACCGGACACCGCCGCCACCTACATTATCCCTATGAACCCCTAATCTGCTGCCCTTAACACCGCCGACCCCTATATTATATTTATTACCCCCTAATCTGCCCCCCCAACGTCGCCGCTACCTTACCTACACTTATTAACCCCTAATCTGCCGACCGGACCTCGCCGCCACTATAATAAATGTATTAACCCCTAAACCGCCACACTCCCGCCTCGCAAACACTATAATAAATAGTATTAACCCCTAATCTGCCCTCCCTAACATCGCCGCCACCTACCTACAATTATTAACCTCTAATCTCCCGCCCGCACCGTCGCCGCTACTATAATAAATTTATTAACCCCTAAACCTAAGTCTAACCCTAACACCCCCTTAAATTAAATATAATTTAAATGAAACAAAATAATATTCCTATTAATAACTAAATTAATCCTATTTAAAACTAAATACTTAACTATCAAATAAACCCTAATATAGCTACAATATAACTAATAATTACATTGTAGCTATTTTAGGATTTATATTTATTTTACAGGCAACTTTGTATTTATTTTAACTAGGTACAATAGTTATTAAATAGTTAATAACTATTTAATAGCTACCTAGTTAAAATAAATACAAAATTACCTGTAAAATAAATCCTAACCTAAGTTACAATTAAACCTAACACTACACTATCATTAAATTAATTAAATAAATTACCTACAATTACCTAAAATAAAATACAATAAAATAAACTATTCTATAATACAAAAAAACAAACACTAAATTACAAAAAATAAAAAAGAATTACAAGCAGTTTAAACTAATTACACCTAATCTAAGCCCCCTAATAAAATAAAAAAGCCCCCCAAAATAAAAAATTCCCTACCCTATTCTAAAATACAAAAGTAATCAGCTCTTTTACCAGCCCTTAAAAGGGCTTTTTGCTGGGCATTGCCCCAAAGTAATAAGCTCTTTTACCTGAAAATAAAAATACAATACCCACCCAACATTACAACCCACCACCCACATACCCCTACTCTAACCCACCCAAACCCCCCTTAAATAAACCTATCGCTAACCCCCTGAAGATCATCCTACCTTGAGTCGTCTTCACTCAGCCGAGCCGAATTCTTCATCCAAGGTGCGCAGAGGAGGTCCTTCATCCGGTAGAAGTCTTCATCCAAGCGGGGCAAGAAGAGGTCCTCCATCCGGTAGAAGTGTTCATCCAGGCGGCGTCTTCAATCTTCATCCATCCAGAGCGGAACAGAGCCATCTTCAAAGGAGCCAACGTGGAGCCATTCTCTTCAACCGATGGACTAACGACGAATGAAGGTTCTTTTAAGGGACGTCATCCAAGATGGCGTCCCTTCAATTCTGATTGGCTGATAGAATTCTATCAGCCAATCGGAATGAAGGTAGAAAAAATCTGATTGGCTGATGCAATCAGCCAATCAGATTGAAGTTCAATCCGATTCGCTGATCCAATCAGCCAATCATATTGAACTCGCATTCTATTGGCTGTTCCGATCAGCCATCCTGTCAGGGTTGTTTTTATCCCAAAAATTCTCATTATTAACCCTTCCATTAGGCAATTTCAATACCTTGTCAATCACTTTTTTTTTTTTTAACAGGGCACCATCTCTTACGAGATTAAAAGAGATGCAGGCTAGATTTGTTGAGCAAGGTTATCCATGTACAATGATAAAGGAAGTGATTGACAAGGTACTGAAATTACCTAATGGAAGGGTTGATAATGACAGGATGGTTTTCATTTCAGAGTATAATGCCTGTAGCCCCAAAGTACAAAAGATAGTAAGGAAGCATTGGCATATCCTTAGGGAATGCAATCCAGAAGTGCGAGCATTTCAACAGCCACCTATGCCAGCATATACTAGACTTCCTAGTCTAAGGAATAGGATTATTAAAGCAGATGTGGGCAGTAAAAAGAAATGTAGACAAGGGTTTATTACCTCAGAGAATAATGGCTGTTTCCCTTGCCTCAGTTGTTCTAACTGCAATAATATGATTAAAGGTGATGTATTGAGCCACCCCCTCACAGTACAGAAGTTCAGGATAAAGGGGTATTACAATTGTAATGTCACCTTTGTAATTTACCTCATTAAGTGTCCGTGTGGTATAATTTATATTGGTGAGTGGGTCAGGGATAGAGTTATTCAGCATAAATCAAACATTAGGATAAATGATTTAAATGCCCCAGTAGCTTATCACTTTTTGAAAAAGGCCACACTATCTCTCAATTCAGATTTCAGGTGATAGACTACATACCCATCCCTAGGCGTGGTGGTAATAAGAGAATTGCTCCTCAAAAACGTGAGGCTTTTTGGATTAATAAATTGGATGCATTAATTTCCAAAGGAATGAATAGGGAACTGGATTTGAGTATATTTATGTAAATATTTAGATAAAAAACAGATCTGTATGTTGTAATCTAGGATTATTCTCTAGACATTGTCTTTTATAATCTGGAGTTTAGATCTTTGCTAATAGCATCTGTGTATAAGTGTTTAATTGTATATTTTTTTATTTTATGCAGATATAAACCACTAGAGGTCAGTAGAGTTAAGCAAACATTTGTGGATGTAATTAAAGTGTTAAAGAGGTGTGGTTTTACCTGCTTATAGGTATTTAAGTAGGCATAGGTGTACAAATATTGTTTGAACATGAATAAGGGCACATAACCCGAAACGTTGTTCTTGTTACCTGCTCCCATGATGTGGAAAAAAATATTTGTGAAGACTACAAGTGGTACTGCTATATCTTTGTGCCATATTACCTTTTGAGCTGATGACTGGTAGAAGAATGATTCTACCTCAACATTTACTTTTCCGCACATCAGACCAGAACTTAATAAATGCTGCTACCACACATCAATATGTGGAAAATGTAAGAAAGCATCTGCAATATGCTTTTACATTTGCTCAAAGGAACATAGAAAAGTCTGCAACTGCTGCTAAAACTTATCATGATCTCAAAACTTCCAAAAAATATGAAATCAATGATAAAGTTTATCTTTATAACTTTGGGAGAGCTCAAGTTAAGGAGAAGAAATTTCTTCCATCATGGAAGGGTCCTTTTGTCCTAACTGACAAAATATCTCCATTAGCCTACAAAATAAGGATCCCTAAAAATGATATTTTTATGGATATATGGGTCCATATTAATCAGTTGCGAGCATGCCATCCTAGGTCCCAACTTGAAGTCATAGAGGGAGCTTGACAAACCATATCCCCAGACACACTAATGAAGTGTTGTAATTTTAAGCATGGATAAGATGTCTAGCTAAATAGCAAGATAATATAAGAATTGAAAAATAACGGACTCTCTTCGTAGTAACACTGTCTATGATGCATACTGTCAGTACACTCACAAATTACCACTAGATTTAAGTCCATTCCAATACATGTGTCCCATACATCTTAAAATGGAAAGGGGGGTTTATGTCAGGTAATATGTGAATGACATTATGTAATATATATAATTATGTATTACGTACATATGATGTAGAGAAATAATTAATTTGTATATGAAAATCTGGCTGATGTAAGTTGCATTAAATTCTAAAATCAGACTTTTCAGCCCAGACCCCTCTCTACACTCAATATACAGACTGCACTTTGATGTATTTCTAAATAACTCAATTAAAATAATTGCCCTGATAATTACCTAATTCATGATGCCCCCTGTAGACAACAGACGTTCAGTCTGAACTGATATTTGAATATACAAAAATTCGTAGGGAATGTGGCCCTTATCATCAGAATGTTAATTACCCTATGCTGAGTTCAATTACACAAAGCTCAGACTTACGTTTCTATGGAAAATAGCAGGAGAAATTTAAGAAAGTATATTTAACCCTGTGTAAGCTAGAATCTATATAAGAATTTAAATCTTAAACCTTAAATATATATTAGATAAGTGTCTGCTGTATTGAGTGGGTAGCTGCATTGGTGCATTTAAAATCTTTAACTGTGTCAGAATAAAACAACATTTGTTTTTGCTTTTCAGAATCTGGTGTGAAATTTAGGTTTTGAAATAAATACATACTAGATAAATTGTCCTATGACTATAATCATAGATATGAGACCATATCCCTGTACCTTATTAAGGAATGACTTCAAATAATATATATATATTATATAATCAATAATAATGAAGTTAAATATATGTATATATCTATGGTGATATTGGTTCCAACAAAATTCTATTGCAGGTATGTATGGAATATAGAGATATGCTCAAAAATGCAATATAATACCTAGATATGGAATGATATGATTCTATCAAAATAAAATAATAGTATAACTAATTATCAAATTGAATTATAACTAGTAGTCCACTCATAGAAAATACATATTTTAAAATATTCTAAGTAGGAAATATATATCATATGTATATATATATATATATATATATATATATATATATATATATATATATATATATATATTAAGTGTACCCATGTTTAGTATCAAAAATACGTGCTCAGTTATATTAGATGGGCCATATACTGAACAGATAGTTTATTAATAATACATTTTTTTATTGAATATACATTTAAGAAAATATATTTTTCTGTAGTAGTATTTGCTAATGAAACTACATTATGTTGCCTATTGTCCCGAGAATTGCAGCCAAAGGATATTTTAAATTGTCAGGGGATTTAAAATTACCATATGCATTTTCATGAGCCAATGAGAGATAAACTCAGACTAAAAGGGTGTACCCAGAGAATTTCCATTGGGTGATATAGAAATGAAGGGGGATTTTGTGAGAGACAAAAATACCTATGCAAAGAAGGAAGGAAAGACACAAAAACACACTTTGGTTTGGGGCCTAACTTGGAATAACTCTCTGTTGAAAATAGAGAAATACCTCTGTGTTTGTGATACCCTGTTTGCAAAAATACCTTCACGTATGACTTTGGAAAATCTCTGGTTAGAAAAGCTGAAACTCTCTTATTAGTATCTGGTAATGTATTAAGCGGTTTGATGTTGTTATATTTTTAGTGTTTTAAAGCAAAGATATTCTTTATTGCTGTAGTTTAATTGAAGCTGGTATTTAAAGAGGTATTTTATAGTTGCAACACTAGTATTAAATAGACCAGTGTACTTCATATATTTAATATATTAGCACTAAGTAACTTTATTATTAGGAAAGGTTTTGTATTCCATACTTATAAATTCATTTTCGTATTTACTGTGAAATCTCTTAAGAATTGAACATAAATTTGGCTTTTGTGTTGAATTGATAATTGTATAACAATCTCTGGGTTTAAGTGAAGTATATTAGATTATATTGAGTTGAAAACAGTGAATTATATTTCCCTGGAAAATCCATTAGATTGTGGGAGTTAAGCTAAGATTTCATTGTGAGATTTGAACATAGGTGAGTACAAACGTTGTTAAATAAGCTATATATATTCAATTGGTTAAACTTTCTGGCTATTTACAAATTGTTTTTGTAAAATTTATGTGGGATATTTTTAAAGTGATTAATTTTGAACTAAGGTTAATTTATAGAAATATTGTATCCATAATACTGAGGTACCTTTAATTCATTCTGAGCAAAGGTTAAATTATAGAAATATTTTGTCCATTTATAGGATCATAGACAATATTTTTTGAATAGTAATTAATCTAAATATCTCTATAGCCTGCTTTATATTTTAATATTGTATTGATAAATTGATAGATATAACTGGTCATAGGTGATATTCAGTTACTACATAAATATAATCAAGGTGTTTTGGTACACTACAGAGATTTAACATCTTACTTGGGTGTATTGACAAAATTATGCTATATTAATTGAAGATATTGCTGACAATAATTTTATACTGCTATGAATTATTAATATTCATAATTACAATACTTAACACATTGGTGGCAACTGCTGCTGATAAAAAGACCAACATTACTGGAGGACACTCCTGAGACGTATCAACAATATATATAGGGGAGTCACAAGTACGGGAGATGCACCATTCTAGATCCCTTTTACAAAGAGGATACTCACCCACTGTCCTAGAAGCAGTTAAAGAACAAGCAGCCAAACTCTGAGAACAGTATTATTTTTACAACCTATGACCCTAATACCTCTAAAGTTGGACAATCCATTAGAGAGCATTGGCATATTCTACTCTCAGATCCAAAACTGAAATTTGCTAAGGACACATGCCCTATTGTTGGATATAGACGCAATACCAATTTAAGAGATCTGTTGGTCATCTCAGACCCCACTAAATGCTACACAGATGAGGATCAAAAAACCACACGTAAGGGATGCTTTCGGTGCCCTAATTGTATAACATGTAATGCCATGATAGCTACCAAGAAATTCAACCATCCGCATGGCAATCAAAAATACACAATCAACCATCTTATTACATGTACCACGACACATGTTGTATACATGATAATTTGTCCATGTGGCTTACACTATGTAGGAAAGACGCAAGGAACTACCCATGAAAGAATGGCTAACCATTGAGCAGTAATCAGATTGGCCATAAAGAAAGGGGAATCCGACCAGCCGGTGGCCTGTCACTGGTTAGTGGCAAAACATCCAGTATCTGCATTAAAATAATTCTCATTGACCACATACCCAAAATTCCCCGAGGTGGAGACAGGAACAAGTTGCTTCTAAAGAGAGAAGCAGAATGGATGTTCCGATTGGATACCATACACCCCAAGGGACTCAATTCTTTACCTGATTTTGGAGCATTATCATAATGTAGTGTAGCTATGTGTCTTTGTCGAATGGCATACCAGCGGGTTGTGGATGGGGACTGGGTGTGGGTGGTCTTCCGCTTGTTGACAGAATTCTACCATTCACCACAGTCGTTGGTGACATCAAGGGATGGTGTGGATTAATCGTAGTTCCCGCTATCTCCTTGATTACCCCCTAGACCTTGGTAAGTGGTTCCCTCTACTCGTGACGCTAGCTTACACTATTGATAATTGTCTCTACTATATCCCTTGTCGAGGTATTATTATGACTTAAGTGGTCACAATGTAATTATGCAACGTGTGGTATTTTAACTAATTTATTTGGTACTGCCAACATTGTATTGCTGCATGAGATATGTCCATTAGATCTTTTTGCCCCAAATATATCGGTATGTATGAGTTTGTACATCTTATGCTGTAGTCCATCATCTATTTTAATTGAATTGATTCTCTTTATGTGTTGTTTTTGTAAATTTCAATATACACTTATCACGCAATGTTTTTTTCTCAAGTTTGCTCTGTAATGTTTAGCTACCTGTTGTTCTGAATATACACCATCTGGGTATAGACTGGATGCTTGAGTTATTCTTCACATTAATAAACATGTGCACTGTTGCAGTATAAACACCACGGAAGTGACATCACATATGACGTATTTCCGGTAAGACCGGAACCGGAAGTGATGTAACTTCCGGTTTTCCCGGATATCTGGGATTGATGGCACATAATCACGATATGTTTGGGCACTATATTATGTGATATTCAACACTGAGGTATCTACAAATATGATGTTAACCCGTATAAGGGAATAAGAATGTTTACTATGTATATTATTATGTACATTTTTGACTGAATGGTTTGATGTATACTAATACTGGAAGTGAAGATTGTTAACTTCCGAGTTCACTTTGTCTCTGTTTCTGTTGGAGCTATATATATATATATATATATATATATATATATACACACACACACACACACCCATATACACACATACATATATACTCACATGGATATACACAAACACACATATATTATTAATATCATTTAGTTTATTATAAATGTTAAACTATAAGATTTATAAAATTATAAGTAACTGTTAATAAAATAATTATTTTAAATACACACACACACATATTTATTTACATACATATTTTCATACACACACTCACTATATATATATATATATATATATATATATATGTTCCAGTCACAGATACTCTCCTGGGATACTGCTCACTGAATTCCAGACATTGTCATTGTTTTCTTTTTGAGTTCCTGACACATTTGTCCATCACCTCCACACCTTCTCTGAGGAGAGAAAGTAATTTCCTGTTCGACTTATTGACCAGCCCACCTCCTAAGTCCCATGCTATAGCATGCCATTGCCTAATGCATATTCATTGAGCTCCCTACATAGCAAGCTGCACACTGTATTACCCGACATACAGCATGTGGAGGCATCGCGGCACCCACCCGGCTCACCACAATAATTTCTTTCTGTAAGTGGCAGCACACACCCGGATCACTTACTGGTTTTTGCAGTCGTAGGAACTGGATTGCATGAGCCGGTTAGCAAGCCAGGTGTGTGCCACCACTTCTATTTAAAAATTTGATTGATTGCTGGAACTCTCTGCTGGCCCCTTCCAGCCCTCGGACCCCAGTGCAGTGGCATCGCCTGAACCACTGGTAGGTACTCCCCTATAGTGATCAAGTGAAAAGCCAGAAGGGGGGGGGGGTTCTCCTTCTTTGCAACAAATACAATGTGAGGAGGTGAGGAAAAAGTTAAACCCACTGATGGCCATCAAGATAGTTTGGAAATGCCAGTTCCAACTTACATATATATTTAAAGGAATATGAAACAGTGCCGCCTTAATAAAAAAAAAATGTTAAATCAAAGTAAACGAAAAAAGAAACAGATTATGTTAAAAACAGGAAACAACTTACTTTATTGCAAAATTAGCACTTTTGACATAAGGAAGCTAAGATGCTAAGAACATAAGTTGCATTCTGTCTCTTCTGAGCTTGGGCAAGAAACAGACCAGTTTCTATTGCAGTCACAGAATAGTAAGCCAGCTCAAGTTGCTCTAGAAGATTTACGCAATCAAGTGATACAGTGGATATTGGAAAGAATCACCCCCCTTGAAAATAATCACATATTGTTGCTTTGCAGCCTTACATAAAGACAGACACAGTTTTTGTTTATCCAGTTGTAATTACTCAGTGCAACTTATAACTTCCATGGGAAAGATATTACACCAACATATCAGGCAAAAATAAAGACAATTAAAACAGAATCACCGAGTTGGAAAAAGGATCACCCCCTGCTAAAATTACTTGTAAACTCAATCAGGTGTAGCTAATCACCTTCTCAACGGCACACACAAAGCCATTTGACCTACAACTGCAGATTGATTAGCTCAGCATGAAAAGAGCTTTCCTGGAGCATCTCAGTCAACAAGCAAACAATCAACTATGGGTGGCAAGGCACTGTCAAACGATCTCTGGGATAATGTTGTGGACAGGCACAAGTCAGGAGATGGATACAAGAAAATATCAAAGGCTTTATCAATGCCTAGGATCACAGTGAAGTCTATTCTTAAGAAGTGGAAGGTATTTGGTACAACACAGGCCCTCTCTGGATCAGGACGTCGCTCCAAACTGGATGAAAGAGCCAGAAGGAAACTGGTCAGAGAGGCTACCAAGAGGTCCACAGCAACTCTAAAGCAGTTGCAGGAATTTATGACAAAGAGTAGTCATTGTGTGCATGTGACAACAATATCACAAAGGCCACATTGAAAAATGTGTTATAGTCAGATGAGACTAAAATTGAATTATTTGGCCTTAACAACAAACGATATGTCTGGAGGAAATCCAATTCAGCGCACCATCCAAATAACACCATACCCACAGTAAAGCACGGACGTGGTAATATCCTGTTATAGGGGTGTTTCTCTGCACCAGTGACGTGCAGTAATAGGAGGCAGGGGAGGCAGTGCCTACCCTGTCCAATCAGAAAAAAAGAATTTTTTAATTATGATTAAAAAAAAAATACTTTTTTTTTTATTTTTTTTATTAGTATTTTTGGACCATGCCCCCCCCCCCATAGGTACCCCCCCCGCGCGTGCGCCACCAGATGTTATCCCATCCATTCCCATCGCCAGATTCGCCGCCCATCCATGTTGCGCAATTAAGAGGCAGTAAGCCCTTCCGCTGCCTTTCTTGATTGCGCAACAATGGATGCTGACTACTGTTCTTGGCCAGCGCCACCCAGTGGTGTTTCACCAGGGCCCATATCACTCTCCAATGGAGGCGGTTCTTAAAACCGCCTCTATGAGATGGAGATACTCACAGCCAATCAGCCATCAGGGAGGCGTGTCGGCCGGGCTTGTTTGTGACGTCGGACTAACTGGCGTCATTTGCTGCTGGCGGGAATAGTGAAGGAGGGAGAATCATCAAGACAGTGCCTGCGGCTGCCGAGTGAGTGTGATTCAGCCCATATGACTGCTGCCCTGCCTGAAAGTCCACTGTCTAAGACACGAGCGGCGCTCTAGTACGGTACCTACCAACAGATACATTCTCTATGTGCTATTGTGCAGGGTGCGGTGCTTTGCCTTTGAAGCTTCAGCTTGTGCCTTGTGTAAAACCAAAAACCTACTCATCGGCTCCTCTAATTACAAAATAAAATACTTAATGCGCAATCTATCTGCTGGAATAGGGAAGCCGATGAGTAGGTTTCACACTTCCACAGCAGCACCCACCCAGCTGAACAATGGGAACAAAATTAAATACTTAAAATGCGCAATCTATCATTTTGAATTAGAGGAGCAGATGAGAGTAGGTTACAAGTTCCAGTCCAGTGTAAAATATTTTTCCCATTGTGCTATTTATTACACTGGACTGGAACTTGTAACCTACTCTGATTACTCTCATCTGCTCCTCTAATTCCGAACGATAGATTGCGCAATAAGCACTGCAGGGTTGTGAATGTGTGCATTTTTTATTTTTTTTTACATAGCCCTAAGCCCTCACTCCGCTGCACCACCTCCTTATAACATACAATAATCTAGCTGCAGGTAGCATACTCAGGGCGGAAAGATAGTAAGCAGCTCAGAAACACGTCTGTCAGGGGTCATAACCAGTCACTCTCACTGTGGGAATGTGAGAAGATCATCTGCCGCACTGGGCAGCTCAGGGCTCTTCAACTTTTTACAGATCGTGCTGCTGCTTCCCTTCTCCCCCCTCTCAGCAGCTGTCAGAAATAAAAAAAAAAAGAGTAACGCTTTGACTGCCAGAGAGGGAGCTGATAAGCATCTGTTCAGGCAGCCAAAGTTAAATCAAACAAACTTAGTTTGTAATTAGCCTTGTGTAAATTGCTGCAAAGGTCCGGGTTTACTTTTACATCAGCAGACGATGTAAAGGTAAACCCTGACCTTTGCAGCAATTTACACAAGGCTAATTACAACAAACTAACTAAGTTTGTTTGATTTAACTTTGGCTGCCTGAACAGATGCTTATCAGCTCCCTCTCTGGCAGTCAAAGCGTTACTCTTTTTTTTTTATTTCTGACAGCTGCTGAGAGGGGGGAGGAGGGAAGCAGCAGCACGATCTGTAAAAAGTTGAAGAGCCCTGAGCTGCCCAGTGCAGCAGATGATCTTCTCACAATGTGACAATGAGAAGCAGCAGGGCAGCCAAAGCAGTCTCCCCCAGCCAGCCCCAATACACACTTTGTATAGTGTTCAGTGCACGGCTCACAATGCTGCAGATCATGGTGCTTAACTTTAAACACAGTGCTCTGCCCCTCCAGCCCCCATGTGTCCAGACCCTCTGTAGACTCAACCTCACTGCAGCCAGCACACAGGAGAAAAAAGGTAGGGGATGACTGGTCCTCCAAATAAATGTAATACTGTAATTGCATTGAATATATATATATATATATATATATATATATATATATATATATACTATAGTGTATATATATATATATATGTGTGTATATATATATATATATATATATATATACTATAGTGTATATATATATATATATATATATATATATGTGTGTGATGTGTGTGTATATATATATATATATATAGTGTGTATATATATGTATATATATATATATATATATATATATATATATATATATAGTGTGTATATATATGTATATATATATGTATATATATATATACACCGCATATATAATATATATATTATATATTCCACCTTTGCACGCCCATGCCTGCATAGCTACTTTGTGTCAGAGACCCTGAAGGGTCTGGATGGGGAAAAGTACAGTCTTAGAGTTAATATCAGTCTAATTTCAGGTTCTGTATTATCTGTATAAACTAGGATTATTTGTGGTGTCATGCTATACAGATGCCGGAGGGTTAGTATTTTAATCTTTACTTGTTTATTTTGTTCATGTGCTATAAAGCTATTCTTCCACCAAGGATGTGCTTGAGAAGAGGATAAGGGAGATAAGGAGCTTGATGATTTAACCTACATAAAGAAAATATTATGGCTAAATTATAATACTATTACTGGTACTTTAACTATGTGTTTACCCCCTTTGTGGGTGGAGCTGAGGGGTGGGGCTTTATTTCAAGGGGTGAGGTCTTGCGCCCCACCATCTTGAAAATTCACCAGCCGCCAATGATTTTATATATATATATATATATATATATATATATATATACTATACTATGTGTGTGTTTCTCTGGAGTATCATAGCCATTGCCTCCCCAGTCTCTGACCTCACCGCACGTCACTGCTCTGCACCAGGCACTGGAGCACTTGTCAGGATAGAAGGAGTAATGCATGGGGCAAAATACTGTCAAATTCTTGAGGAAAATCTGCTGCCCTCTGCCAGAAAGTTGTCAATGGGAAGAAGATTTACCTTCCAATAATACAATGACCCAAAGCACACAGCAAAAATGACCACACAGTGGTTGAAGGAAAGAAAGATGAATGTCCTTGTGTGGCCTAGACAGAGCCCATACTTAAACCCCCTTGAATATCTGTGGCATGACTTGAAGACTGCAGTCCACAAACAGTCACCATCAAATGTAACAGAACTGAGGCAGTTCTGCATAGAAGAATCTAGATGTGCAAAGTTAGTAGAGACATATCAGACTAAATGCTGTAATTAAAGCAAAAGATGGTTTCACAAAATACTAACACAAGGGGGTGATCCTTTTTCCAACTCAGTGATTCTGTTTTTGAATTGTCTTTATTTTTGCCTGACATGTTGGTGTTATATCTTTCACTTGGATGTTATAAGTTGCACTGAGTAATTACAACTGGATAAACAAAAACTGTGTCTGTCTTTATTTCAGGCTGCAAAACAACAAAATGTCATTATTTTCAAGGGGGGGGGGTGATTCTTTTCAATACCCACTGTATATGCTTTCAGGGAGAGACTCTAGCTCCCTTGTGAAGCTGCGACAGAAAGTAATGGGCCCTTCACAAATTAATTTAAGAAAGAGAAATAAAAGGTAAAATTATTTTAAATGTGTTAATATTACATATTGCAATGCTTTCTATTAAGTATAACCCACTGCTAAGTGCTTTTTTATTTCAACAATATATGCGTTTAAGAAATTTCAGTCTGAAATGTCAATTCAATTGGACAGTTGCAGGAGGAATGGGTGAGTATAACAATTGCTTACTTGCTGAAGGCATTAACATCACTGTAAAATAAAAGTACTGTATAGCTTTATCTACAGCGGACGCGGTATGAGAAATTAAATGTCAACATCTCTGGTCGAGGCTGCAAATACTTCAATGTTTTCCTGTGGTGCTTCTATACTGCTTGCTTCAATCTGTTGACGCACTGATGCTTAATGTGTATTTTCATTGGTCATTCACATTACTTTTTGACCTGAATGCTGTTCCGCATGCAAATTGTTGTGTGTACTGCATCATTGTTTTCACTCCGTTTTGCACCATTTTTGTGATATTTAAGACTAAAATATGATCCTTTTAGTGCCCTATTCTGGGTTCACTTTTTTGGGGGGAATTCTAAGAAAAAGAGAAAAGGACCAGGACTGGACATTCTGTTACTAAACTAAGGCATGAACACCATGTAATCGGAGTATACTAGAAGGAGGGGGGTCTTAAGTGTGTATAGGAAAACAATGATATTTGTATTAATAATAAAATGTAAGTTCTCACGTATCTTATTCATAAGCATATGAAAGGAAAGTGTATTATTTTAAAGATTACAAAATCTTTGAGGCCATCTAGTGGACAAATTGAGTTAGGCAATTAAGTATATGTATTAGTCAGGGCTTATGTTTGGCTGCTCTTCACAGTACTTTTAGTCAGGCAAATGATAGATAAAGATAGTCCGTAATGAATAGGTAACTGTTTACATTTAAAACATTATAAAACTCTAACGGCTAGATTTGGAGTTCGGCAGTAGATGGGTTGCTAACGCCACGCGTGTTTTATGTCTAACGCACGGCATTGTTTGACTCAGGTATTTAGAGTTCAAAAAAGACCATCTAACGATGCTCCTAACGCTTGTATGTCACACGCGGAATACTGCCCGCGTTAGACAGTCTCCCATAGAGATCAATGGGAAAGCAAAAAAATAGCTTTTTTCACCTAACACTCGATCTCGCGAGAATACGCACAGCTCGGTCATATGACGCATACCACATCATGCACAACAATAACACGCCGCAAATGTCACAACAACAATCAATCAACAAAGCACACAAGCATTACACATTCACAAGCGGGGGGATTTTTAATAAAATTTAATACGGGGAATACGCATATACTTTAAGATGCGGAAATTCGCAAAATAACAACAAGGAATAAAAAATATATACATACACTAGAAAAATAATCGCATTCAATATCACTATATATTAGGACAAACATACATATACAACACTTCGCTAATACCACACCATCGCAAATTCACATTTAAAAAGAATACTATTGGACAATGTTAGAGAAAACGACCACTATGACATCATCGCATTCTACACATTCCACAAATACTAACTCCAAATGAGCATGCGCAAATTCACACAACTAATACACATTGCACTAATATTAATTGCTAATAAAGCACACCTGAACACAATTTACAACGGAAATTGGTACATCATTAAACATTTACACAGGGTATATAAGCACCACACAAGCAGGGCTTCTTTGACTGTGTTGCTGGTGGGTCTTTGGAGATTGGAGGTTTAAGATTAGAGAGTTGGTGCATTATTGTGAGTGAGTTAGTGTTAGCGTGAGAGAGTCAGTTGTTAGTGTTATCGTGAGTGAGTTAGTGGGAGTTAGTGGGAGTGGGAGAGAGTCTGTTAGTGCCAGCGTGAGTGAGTTAGTGGGAGTGGGAGTTGTTAGTGAGAGTTGTTAGTGGGAGCGTGAGTTAGTGGTAGTTAGTGAGAGTTAGTGGGAGTGTTTGTTAGTGAGAATTAGTAGTAGTGTGTTAGTGAGAATTAGTAGTAGTGTGAGTTAGCGAGCGAGTGATTTTTCTGTACACGTAACACATTTACACGCAAACACATTCAATACATACATACACTTATCAATAACACTACATACACTCCATACCCCCTACCCCCTCATACTACACTCCATACCCCATTCCCTGTAGTCCCATTCCCTTTCATCCCATTTACTCTTATCCCATACCCCATACCCATCCCATACCCATCCCCTAGTTACATTTAGTTTACATATCCTCCTTTTAGTCTTCTACTTCTTTTGGTTTATTTAAATACTCCTTACCCTCTTTGTTTTTTTACATCCCTCTCACACTTTCAGCACTTTTTTTGTCTTTTTAGTTCTTTATTTTGACCCCCTTTCATTTCATCACACTCACTTTTTGTTTGATTATTTGGGGTTTAGTTTAGGGAACAGATGGAGGCCAGGCAGGGGAGAGGTAGAGGGGGGAGGAGAGGGAGGGGGAGAGGAACAGGGCAGGAAGGGGGGCAGGAAGGGGGGCAGGAAGCGGGGGTGGAAGCGGTGGGTGGACCCAGCCACTTGGTTCAAGATGAACAAGTGGCTGGGCCCAGTGGCGGACAGAGTAGGGCTTCACAGTCCGGGAAACAGAGGGCATCGTCACAGGGGAAGGCCAAGGCGACTAGGGAGGCGAGGTTTTCGATGGAGGAGAAGGAGGCCCTCGTAGAGGCCTATATGGCCAGGTATAGGAGGCTGCAGCACCAGAAGACTACCCCGACTGACAAGAGGAGGCTCTGGAATGAGATAAGAAATGCAGTCAATGCAGTGGGTGGCCGGAACAGAGATCTGGATTCGATAAAACATTGCTACCGGGACTGTAAGATGGATCTCAAGAAAAAGTTAAGCCTGGAGGCCCGACATGCCGCAGGAACCGGTGGCGGACCTGCCCTGGAAATAGAGTACTGCCGATGGGAGGAAATGTTGCGGCCCAGCATCTCCGAGGTGGAAATAGTCGGTATCGGAGGAATTGATACCGGGAACCTGCCACTCTCATCTGACGGTAAGCTCATTGAACAATAAATTCACATACGAATGTATTTCAAGGGACACTATACGCAAACCTTTACTTTCATGATTGAGGTAGCGAATACAATTTGACAAAACATTCAAATGTACTTATATTACCTAATTTGAATCATTCTTGAGATATATTTTAATGAAGAAATAGCCATGCACACGGTGAAACAATCACAGGAGGCAGCTATATTCAGCTAACAATCAGCATCTTATAAGCATATTTAGATATGCTTTTCAGCAAAGAATATCCAGAGAATGAAGCTAATTAGATAAGAAAAGTACATTAGAAAGTTTATAATAAATGTATGCTTCTAAATCATGAAAGATAAAACATTGGGTTTCATGTCCCTTTAAGGATCAGATTAATGCTATAACGTTGTTTACACGCATTCAATTACTTTGCGGTTACATCAGTATCTAGGCTATAGGTTAGGTGTGCATTTAAACAGACTGAAAACAAACGCAAAAACATTCAGATTGACCAGAGATATCACAAACACGGTTTAGAAAATGCGGAAATCGTATTGATTGTTTGTTAGATTTCAAAGTGGATTAATGATTCTGCATTTGTAATTGTATCGTAAGCTAAGTCATTTAAAGCTTGATTTGCAAATATGCTAATATATACATTTTTTTTTTTAAATATACAGAGTCTGGGGAGGAGGCAGCACAAGAAACACAGCCTCATCCATCTCCCCGGGATGAGAGTGGTGGGGAGGAATTTCCACTTCGGATGGAAGAGGCCCCCCGTGACGAAGAGCGCACGGAAGCTGATGAAGAGGCCCCGGAAGCAGAGGAGGAGCCCGCGGAACCAGAGGACCCTCAAGGACCCGCACACCGCCGTGCACGGGCACCCCGCCGTGCACGGGTACCCCGCCAAGCACAACAAGAGGAAATAGCGGAGGTGCGGGTTCTACTGGACTACATAGACCAGATGCGTAACTCCCGGATACAAAATATCGAAGGCCGAACTCGAATTCTTGATGGACAAAATCAAATAATTGAAGGCCAAAACCAAATAATAAACATACTTAATAGAATCGAACAAGGCCAAAACCGAATCATTAATCTGCACCAAGAGATGTTCAATTTTTTCCGGGAGGCGCATGCTGGTCTACCTCCTGGTCCGCCTCCTGCTGCTGGGCCTCCTGCTGCTGGGCCTCTTGCTGCTGGGCCTCCTGCTGCTGGGCCATCTCCTCCTGCCGGCCCATCTACTCCTGCCGGGCCATCTACTCCTCTTCAGCCATCTCCTCCTCTTCAGCCATCTCCTCCTCTTCAGCCATCTCCTCCTCTTCAGCCATCTTCTCCTCCTCAGCCATCTTCTCCTCCTCAGCCATCTTCTCCTTCTCACCTTGGTCATCCCAGTACTCTTCCTTCCACTCTTCCCACAACATCTCCAAGGAGAACTCTTCGGAGTCGGCAGTTGCCCCTCCCAGAGCCTCAGCCCCGTGGGAAGAGGGGAAGGAAGAGGAAGTAAGTATTTATTTTCATCTTTAATGTTTTTTTATTTAATGTGTAATGGATAGGTATGTGATGATGTGGTTTTCATACACTTGTGGACCACACTCTGTATATAATCTACTTCTATGGGACCGGGTCTATGGAGGCAGATTGTTTGCAGAGTGTGGGTTATAAGTGTGTGAAAACCACATCATCACATACCTATCCTTGTTCATGATATTGATTGGTTTCTGTGATGTGATGTCCAAACTGTTTCCCGAATCGCAAACAAAATTACCATTACAATTATCCATGATGGCATATTACTGTTTGAATGCCAATAACACAGCTTAAAGGGACAGTCAGAAAATTATTGATTACAAAGAAAACACTGTATTACGCATTATCAAGTTGGAAACAACAAAACATGGAGAAATACGTGTGACTTATGTGCTTAACCTTGTATCTATGACTATGAAAAATGACCACTTATTTGTTGTTCTGACATAACAACATTTTAGATATCAATGATCAATACATGGTAAATAATATGCTGTATGAGCACAAGGTTTTACATATACAAATGCTATCCAAATGCCCTCTAGTGGTCAAATTGTATAATGATTACATGCACTCTTCAAGCTCGAATAAATGAGCACACGAACCTCATAGGTTTAGCTAGCAAATTTAAATAAACACAGACAAATGATTAATTGGTGAGAAACATTTGATATCATTGATATTACAAAATTGACTTTTAGAATAATGCAAAACATTATTTGTTTTCTAAACTGTCCCTTTAACAAAATTACATATGCTAACACATATTTGAAGCTTGTTGGTATATCTACATGTACTTGTTCAAAAAATAAATATTGAAATCAGATTTATATTGACGTGTTAAATAAAGTCTATTTTCTTAAAGAGACATTATTGTGTTAATTT
The DNA here is from genome assembly GCF_027579735.1 of Bombina bombina. Classification (NCBI taxonomy): domain Eukaryota; kingdom Metazoa; phylum Chordata; class Amphibia; order Anura; family Bombinatoridae; genus Bombina; species Bombina bombina. The sequence goes on from NC_069499.1 coordinate 419,731,231, forward strand.
TTTTTTAGAAAGACATTTGTTTTAACAATGAATATGGTTTAAAGTCATTTTAGGAGTGGGGGGTGAAAATATGCTTACAATAATATATTTGAAGATTAAACAATGTGGAACTCATACATGATACAAAAATCAACATTTGCATTAAAGGGACAGTATACTATATTTTTAACAGAACTGTATGTAATAGACACTACTACAAACAACAAGATTAACATATACTGATATCAATATTACAAAGCTTCAAACACTTTCAAAGAAAATTGGGTTAGCTCTATTGAAAATATAGATGAACCCCCATTACAACCGTAAAACAAGACAAAACACCACCATACACAAAACAGGAGAAAGCTGGAGATGGTACTCACATGAAACTTAGAGGCTTGGCGAGGAGTCTGATAATTAATTACATTTTATTTGAACAGAAGCAAATTGAAACGTGTATTTGTTAAACAATGGACTATCTAACTAGAGACCAAATTAAAAGATTTCATTTATAATGTGAGTGTCTAATGAACCTTTAATAAAATATACAACGAAATTACATTTAGAAGAAGTCGGCATCATATATTTAGCATATGATAAAGCTAAATGCATATTGATTACTTTATTCTAACACAATAGCGCATATTTATTAATTAGATATCTTTAACATTAAACACAACAGTAATTTTTCTGAAAAAGGAACATTGTTGACAAACATATTAAACAACATGGACTATAGAGATTTGCACTTGCCTCGAAATATCATATGCATGAAAACATTTTGCTTTCGTTCGTTTATTCAACCAGACATCCAGCAAAAGAGAATGTGGTGGTCTTTATCAGCTACGGGTCAACAATGTAACATGATGCAAATAATACATATTCGCAAGGTTTTTAAAATTGGCTGCAGTCACAAACGTTTTTAACGTGCACAAACAAATATTGCGGGACTACGTAATCCAATCAGACGTTTTTTTACCTTTGCATGTGACGTCTTAACATGGCGCTTCCTTGATCACGTAAGAACGCCATCCAATAAAAGGCACATTCTTGATCACGTAAGAACGCCCCAAAAAAAAGGCGCATCCTTGATCGTGTCAAAACGCCATCCAATAAAAGGCACATTCTTGATCACGTAAGAACGTCAGTCAATACAAGGAATCATTGGACAGCCTGGCAGGTGACGTCTTAAGCAACATGGCGCATCCGAGATCGCTTAAAAAACGCAGCCAATACAAGGACTCAGTTGACAGCTTGGCATATCACTAAGAAACGTATTTATATTTTAGGAACTAGTATGTGTCTAGATTGCTATCTAGGAATGTCACCAAATCATGAATCATCTTTTCGGACTTGACTGTCCCTTGAACTATAGCTATGGTGTATATCTTTAACATTTAAAAGATACACATGAGAAATACATATGCCATTGATGTTTTAAGATATGTTTTGATTGTTTTGGAATAACAATAATTATACATGGATTGATTAAACGTGTCATTTATTCAAGTTTAAATATGGTCAGCCTACCTATAGCCATATATGGGAGGAGAAGTATTTTGTTAACATATTTGTTAAAAAATATTCATCATCTAAAATATTTGCATTGCACACAGAGATTTATTTGGTTACACTTTTACAATAAGATAGAATTGAAAATGAAATACATCAGAGATAATACCTGTGCTCATGGAGGGGAGGAGCCGGCCGGGGCAGAGAATGGCCGCACACTTGCAGAGCTCCTGCTGAACCGTCCCTAATGTGGCAAAGATGAAGCTTTTTTTACCCAAATCAAAGGCTTATTCTTTAGCATGAACTTAAAAAAATAAATAAATATATACATATGCTGTAAAACAAACAGTTTGGGGCGCTATACAAAGAACAAGAGGCTGTTTGACAAATGGAACGCCTAATTGAATTACACCTGGGCTCCGGTAGGATTACGCACCTGTGAAGGGGAGTTCAGCTCCCACTACAGAGCAGACGCTGCTAATGAGGAACTCATCACAAGGGAAGGCATAACCACAGCCGAGGCTGCTGTAAGAAAGGGTGCCATTGAGCACAGCATCAGGACAGTACGGCTCAAGCCTTATGTAAGCCTCCAGAGTGCACCAGGATATACAGCGGTTAGACCGGGCGAGTCAGAGTCCGAGTTCCTGAACCTGACACGTAAAGCATCCGCAAGAGGAACACGGACAAAGAGCCAAGCGCAGCTGGGAAGAGCAAGATACAGCTCACCTCAGGGTCTTAGGTGAAGTTCCTGCAGAGACTTAATCAAGCGGGCCGTCGGCCTTTAGGGGTAATATTTGGCAGACTTCATCAGGAGACGGCACCCTAGGGCAAAGCCTCTAAAGAGCATCAGGACATAAAGCAGGCAGCACGGGCGAGTGTAACAGCCAGGATATGTAAGTCGTAGGAGGAACACGGTCACAGTGTAAAGCAGAGAGGTGGAGTACAGGATACAGACCTCTGTGTCTCAGGTGAAGCACCTGTAAGAACTCCATCTACGTTTTCTTTTTGAGAGATATCGTTCTAGTCCTTGGCAGGAGCCGGTGTTCCAGGACAAACGGAGGGTCTCTTTTATTCACCTGGAGGTGCATGTCTAAGAGTGGGTAGCAGCATCCGACTGTAAGGCCCCTTGAACCCAAAGAGTCCCTGTTTGAGGGAAGAAGAAGAGGAGGGAGAAGAAGGGGAGGAAAAAGAGAAAAGAAAGAAAATATATACAGTGTCCCAAAAAGGTACAGCATTCCAGAAGGACTGGGGGAAAAAAAAATAAGACAAAAGGTAACCTTCTTAATTTTTGCTTACCACACTGACTTTTTTCCACAAATATAATACAGCTAATAGGTGACTGTGTAAAACAAAAAGGTCAGTGCTCCCCACCTGTAATCTCAAAAGGATAAAGAAAGTTAAAGGAAAAATAAAAGTAAGAAGGCTAGGGTCTCCCATTTGTTCTGCCTGTATATATGAAACCTTAAGCAAACAAGCCTTATATATTTCTTAGGGTTTTGTGAGTGTGTTGAAAAGAGGTAGAGGAGAAAAAGAAAAGAGAAGGGGATAGAAAAATGGCTACCAAAAAACAAGCTAAACAGGACAGAGGAGGTAAATCTAATTCTTCCCAGGCTCCAAAAGTAGATTCCTACTTTAAAACTGCAGAATCCTCACTCTTAAATCAATCCCCTGAACCTATTTCACCTAATAAAACCACCTACACTCCAGAACCCAAAACTTCCCCTTTAACTAAAGCTGACCTGAAAGGTTTACCCACGAAAGCAGACATCCAAACCCTGTTGGAGGAAATAAGCCAAGTGAAATTATGCATTAAAAATGAGTTCTCTGAAATTAAAAAAGATATCGGAGAGATTGGAAATAGAGTGGCCCAATTGGAAGAAGAAAGGGACACCTGGGTTAAACATACAGATAGTTTGGAACAACAGTTAGGTCAGCAAGGAGAATCTATAATGGCTTTACAAAACCAGTTAGAAGACCTGGAGAACAGGCAGAGGAGATCAAACCTAAGGATAAGGGGGATAACAGAGGACATTTTATCGGCAGATCTTGAAAAATATTTATTACGTCTCTTTAACACTTTAACAGGAGATACAACATACACCATGAAGACACTGGAAAGATGTCATAGAGCCTTAAAACCTAGGTCAAAAAAAGGGGACCCCCCCAGAGATGTAATAATTAAGTTTGCACATTTTAAAGACAAAGAAGCCATTACACAAGCAGCAAGACAACAACAAAACATTACGTTTGAAGATCAGCATATTCAAATTTACTCTGACATATGCCCAAGGACACTTCAAAAAAGGAGAGAACTTAAATTCCTTACGTTGCATTTGAGTAAATTAAATATCCCCTATAGATGGGAATTTCCCTTTGGTCTAAGAGCTATAGCGGAGGGAAAGGCTGTAACTTTATATTCCTTGCAAGATCTTGGTACTTTTTGTGCTAATTTGGGCATCAGTATCCCGGTACAGGACTTATCAAATAGTCAAGTGAATGGGAGGAAAACTTATTCAACTAATCTAAGTTCTGCACAGGGAGTGAGGGGGTCTCAATGGGTAAAAGTCCCGATAAGGAGAAAACATCAAGATGAATCAAATAATGGCTCAGAGACATTCTCACACAGTTGTGCAGATAATATCACAAATTTAGTTAGATAGTGGTTGAAAGTTTTGCCAGTGCCATGAAGGAGTTAGTATGAGACTATTAAGAAATAACTGGAGACCTTAGTAGCTTGTTAAGAAAGGGATATGTTATTAGGGTGTAGGGGTTGTATGGGTTTTTTTTTTTTTTTTTTTTTTTTCTCTCACTAGAGGTTGGGACTTTTTGATCACATAATGGGTTTTAAAGGGTAATATCACACATTTATGAGGTACATTTAAAGGTGCTTCTCTTCTCTCACTTTTTTTTTTTTTTTCTTCTTTTCTTTCTCCTATGGGAGTGAGGGTCATGTCCTACACATTATTTACACTTGGGTGGTTTTTCCCTTCCTTCACTACCCCTCCTTGCCCCCTTTTTTTTTTTTTTTTTTTTTTTTTCCTATTAAAGGTAATATTAGTAGGTTAGCAAAGCGTTTTAAGGCTGTAAAGTATGTATTTTTGATATTCACTTAAAGGTATTCCTTTCTCCCCTAAGTTCAGTGAGGAACAAGGGTTGAAAGAAAGGTCTTAAAGAATTTGCACAACGATTTTGAGGTACCACATGTTGCACTTACCTAGGGGGTCTCCCCCCCCCCCCCTTTTTTTTTTTTTTTTTTTTTTTTTAGGAAATGTTAGTAGATTAACATAGTGTTTTAAGGCTGTAAAGTATGTGTTTGTGATATTCACTTAAAGGTATTCCTTTCTCTCCTAAGTTCAGTGAGGAACAAGGAAGAAAGGTCTTAAAGAATTTGCACAACGATATGAGGAATCACAGGTTTTTTTTCTTTTTTTTTTTTTTTTTTTTCTCTCCACCTTATTTTAGATAGATCTTATAAACTTAGGTCCGGGCAGGTCTGGAGTCCGAGTATATTAAAGCAGTCTGCAGATAAGGGTTAAACTGTTTCAATTCTACCTCTTAGGGGTTTGTATAAGGGGACAGCCGTTGTTAAACATTGGAGTAAATATGGGGTAAAAAAGAAAAGAAAAAAAATGTTTTTGTTTAAATATTGTAAATCATTGTATCACTGCCACAGGGAGGGGAAAAAATTCCATCAGTCGGTTCAATTTTCCCAAATTTTGTGTTTTGGTTGGGTTATGAATGGTGTGTGTTGTGGTATGGGTCTCCCCCCCCCTCTTTTTTTTTTTTTTTTTTTTCTTCCCCCCCTTCTCTTTCCTTACGGTATCTCCACCGGATCAGGACACTACACTTCCCCTTAAAAAATGAAAACAGATAACAGAGTGTTATGCTTACTATCTCAAAATGCTAAGGGCCTCAACAGCCCACAGAAGCGTAACAAGGCGTTATATAGTTTTCATAAAGATAAAGGGGATATTGTTTTTGTACAAGAATCTCATTTTAATAGAGACAATGTTCCTAATTTCACAAATCATTATTTCCCAACTATCTACCAGAGTTCGAATAATTCAAAGAAAAATGGGGTGTGCATACTGTTTCATAGAAATGTACCATTTCACCTTATCCAAATGGATGGGGATGAGGAGGGTAGATTTTTATGCTTAGTAGGTCTATTATATAATAGGCCTATCACCTTAGTGAACGTGTACGCACCAAATAGGGGGCAGAGCTTATTCTTTAAAAAAATCTGCAACCGGATAATAGACATACAGAAAGGAACTCTGGTTATAGGAGGGGATTTTAATATACCAATGGATCCGGTAGAGGACTGTTCTAAATCTAGAAGTAATACTCCCAAACAGATTATTAAAGCAGTTAAAACGAGCCTTCTTTCTCTCTCTCTAATAGACGTTTGGAGGACACTCCACCCCGCCACCAGAGATTTCACTTTCTATTCAGCACCTCAAAAATCTTACTCACGTATAGACTACTTTTGGATAGATCAAAATAGCTACATCATAGCCCAAGAGGCTAAAATACATAATATTACGTGGTCAGACCACTCGTTAATTTCTTTGAAGATGAGCTGGCCTCAAAAACCAGTAATTCCATATCAATGGCGTCTAGATGATAACCTCTTAAAGGATCCCTTAATAAGACAGTCTATACTAAATTCTATCGAATCTTATTTTGAAACAAACAATATAGAGGAAACTTCACCAAGTAATTGGTGGGTGGCACACAAAGTTGTAATAAGGGGCGAATTTATAAAACATAAATCTAGAGTAAACAGACAAGCCAGAGAACAATTTGCACATTTAATGGATTTACTCTCTAGGGCAGAAAATAAACATAAAAAGGACCCGTATAACAAACAATTAGCAGACTCCCTTAAAAGGGAACGTGAAAACCTTAATGTCTATTTGAATAAGGGGGTTCAACGTAGAGCTTTACATCTTAAAAAAGTGTTCTTTAACGGCGGAAATAAAGCTGGGAGATTGCTAGCCCGTTCCTTAAAAAAAAGAACGTTACAAACTTACGTATCTAAAATAACGGACGGATTAGGAAATTATAAAACAGGGAGTCAGGATATAGCCAAGATTTTCCAGGGTTATTATCAACAGTTATATAATTTAGATAAACATAATAACTCAAAAAGTTCTCAAATAAATAAAGCTACATTTATAAAAGAAACAAAAGTCCCTACTATAACGGAGCCCCAAAAAAAAATGTTAGAAGAACCTTTTTCTTTACAAGAAATTAAACAGACTATCAAAAAGTTTGCACCAGGGAAAAGTCCAGGAATTGATGGTTTCAGTTCAAACTACTATAAAACATTTATTGAGACCCTGGCCCCAAAACTTTTACTTTTCTTTAATTCCTCAAGTTCAGAGCCACTTCTGGCAAAAGAGATGCTTGAAGCAAAGATAATAGTACTACATAAGGCAGGAAAGGATCCAGCACTACCAGCTAGTTACAGGCCTATATCTCTGCTGAATAATGATGTTAAAATCTACGCTAAATTGATAGCGAATAGAATAAATAAAATATTACCAGATATCATACATTTAGATCAGGTGGGTTTTGTTCCGAATAGAGAAGCAAGAGATAATACCATCAAAGCATTACAGTTAATAAAGTATGCAAAAATATATAAAATACCCATGGTCACATTATCATTGGATGCAGAAAAGGCCTTTGACCGGCTAGACTGGTCCTTCCTACAATTAACACTCAGTAGATTTGGTTTTGGGGAAAAAATAATACAGCGTATTTTTAATTTATATACATCACCAGCAGCTAGAGTAAAAATCAATGGAGTAATTTCGGATCCGTTTACAATTACAAATGGCACCAGACAGGGCTGCCCCCTGTCTCCCTTGTTCATTATTTCAATGGAGATATTAGCAGCCAAAATCCGTTCAGAGGTAAATATTAAAGGAATAAAAATAGGGGATCAAGAATACAAGATCTCATTGTACGCAGACGACGTGCTATTAACATTAACGGAGCCTGCAAGATCCATCAAAACCCTGGAGTCGATTCTGCAGGAATTTGGGATTCACTCAAATTTTCTTATAAACAAAAATAAATCGGAGGCGCTTAAGTATGCAATTTCCCCTAGTGAATATAGTAAGTGTAAAACTGATAGTTCTTTTGTGTGGAAAGAAACTTCCTTAAAATATTTAGGGGTACAATTAACACTGGACGACACACGGTTGTTCTTAGAAAATTACGTTAACCTAAAGTCCAGACTCCAAACGGATCTTAGTTCGTGGAGACTGAAAATGACATCATGGCTAGGGAGAATACATATAGTAAAAATGAATGTGCTTCCACGTATTTTATATACTTTCCAGACTGTCCCTATTAATATCCCGAGCACTTATTGTACTAATCTACAGAAAATAATTAACTCCTTTATTTGGAGTAAAATTAAGCCAAGAATTAAGGCTTCTATTCTGTATAGGTCAAGAAAAGAGGGAGGTTTGGGAGTTCCAAATATTAGAAATTATCACAGAGCAATAATTCTTCAGAGGATTTTAGACTGGCATATAAACCAAAAGAATAAAGCCTGGGTTCAGTTAGAAAATAAGTTGACACCATCACAACCAATGTATAAACTGATTTGGACCCCAATAGAGGGTAGACCTGTAAACATTATGAGGTTCCCAATGATCACACACATCTTTACGAATTGGGGAAAAATTATAACAGACTGCCCATCTATATCTTCTATCCCGTCACCTTTACTCCTGATAACGAATAACGCCGAGCTGCAGGGGGGACTTATCCCTAGTCGAGCTAGTCAATTGAATTTACATCAATCTATACCGTTATATTGTTTCTTAAATAACGGGAAGCTCAAATCACAACAGGAGTTGGGAGACCTGTCTGGTGGTACATATGGTAATTGGTTAAAATATTTACAATTACAGAATTTCATGGCCTTACATTCAGAAAAAGAAAAATTAACTAGGCAATTAACTTTATTTGAGAAAATTTGCTTTAATGAATCTTCAATTAGAAGTACGGTTTCATTTAGTTATAAACTCCTTAACTCTTCAGATGACTTTATAAAACATAGGTTTATGCAAAAATGGGAAATGGAGACAGGGATACATATAGAAGATTCAGTCTGGAAGTCCATATGTGATAGTGTAGCCAGATCTTCCTCCTCTTCCAACATTCAGGAGTTAAATTATAAAATACTTACCAGGTGGTATTTGACGCCGGCAAGACTCCATAGCATATACCCAAATGCCTCCATTTATTGTTGGAGGGGGTGTGGGGGAATAGGAAATATGCAACACATATGGTGGGAATGTCCCAGGGTGAAAGGAGCGTGGGGAATAATTTCAAGCTGTATTCAAAAGATCAGTGGGAAGTCAGATTTTCAATTAGATATATTCACTGCCCTCTTGGGTAAACCTCTGAAAAATATCTGTAAAACAAAAGCAAAACTAATAACCTATGTGCTAAATGGTATGAAATCTCTACTGGCTAGAAACTGGAAAAAAACATGTATACCCGACAGGGAAATGTTGTTCACTAGAATTAATGAATTATTAATACTAGAAGAGTACACATACGTAAGATCCAATAGAGAAGAGATTTTCCAAGAAATACGTTTACATTGGGAGGAATTTAAAAAAGCCAATTGAAACTAGGTCTAAGAGCGCCTTAGGTAGGGGTAGGACCATAAGAGTACAGGAGGTAAGGAAGGGGTTGGGATGTGTTTTTTTTTTTTTTTTTACTTCCCCCTCTCATGGCTGTGGTGGTTGGATGGAGGATGATTGATGGGTTAGGACATGTATATGGAAAAATCCAAGAATTAATTAAGCACCGCTAAGGAATGTTCTGGATATGTTTTAAATGTCTGTATTATAATATGTATTATGTGAATGTTAAATAAAAAAGTTAAAAAAAAAAAAAAAAAAAAAAAAAAAAAAAAAGAAAATGAAATACATGTGCTGTCAACATTACAATAAGATTGTTTATTAATAAGATTATATATCCTTGTTCATGTAAAAAGGACAAAAACGCTTTAGAAATGGAAATACATTCATTAACAATTGTGCTCACCATCACTTAAAGGGACATGATTTTGTTTTTAAAAAGAGGATACACATAGACAATACTATTTCAATAAAATGAACACTTTACAGGGATTATATCATTGTATCAATCCTCAGATCATTTGTTAAAGGTGCATCAATTCATGCAGAGTTTCTAAATACACACATGGATGTGAAAATTGAAATATACATATATACACAAATAACAATCTATATATACATATATAAAACAATTACTATGCTAATCATAATCATGCAATGATAAAGCTAAGAGAAAAATATATAAAGACAAATAATAAGATTACATTGGAGATGTTAATCTTAAAGTCATTTACAATTGTCTTACATATATGATTTTTTATAAAAAAATATTTTTGGTAGGTCCCTTTAAGGATCAACAAGATAAACTAGAGCTTTCAAAAAATAACATGAAGAATGAGGACAAAGAATCGTGCAATGACATGTCTTTTATTAGTATGTAAGAAAACATCAACAACGTTTAGAAATAATCTTGTAAAAATAAGGAATATTTGAGCCATATGACAAGGTAACAGAGTGCATCACAGTCCATGAAGAGAGTTGCCAAGGGCCACCATAGCCCCATTGGAGACATATGACAAGGTAAAAGAGTGCATCACAGTCCATGAAGAGAGTTACCAAGGGCCAGCATAGCCCCATTGGAGACATATGACAAGGTAACACAGTGCATCACAGTCCATGAAAAGAGTTGCCAAGGGCCACCATAGCCCCATTGGAGACATATGACAAGGTAAAAGAGTGCATCACAGTCCATGAAGAGAGTTACCAAGGGCCAGCATAGCCCCATTGGAGACATATGACAAGGTAACACAGTGCATCACAGTCCATGAAGAGAGTTGCCAAGGGCCACCATAGCCCCATTGGAGACATATGACAAGGTAACACAGTGCATCACAGTCCATGAAGCGAGTTACCAAGGGCCACCATAGCCCCATTGGAGACATATGACAAGGTAACACAGTGCATCACAGTCCATGAAGAGAGTTGCCAAGGGCCACCATAGCCCCATTGGAGACATATGACAAGGTAAAAGAGTGCATCACAGTCCATGAAGAGAGTTACCAAGGGCCAGCATGGCCCCATTGGAGACATATGACAAGGTAACACAGTGCATCACAGTCCATGAAGAGAGTTGCCAAGGGCCACCATAGCCCCATTGGAGACATATGACAAGGTAACACAGTGCATCACAGTCCATGAAGAGAGTTGCCAAGGGCCACCATAGCCCCATTGGAGACATATGACAAGGTAAAAGAGTGCATCACAGTCCATGAAGAGAGTTACCAAGGGCCAGCATAGCCCCATTGGAGACATATGACAAGGTAACACAGTGCATCACAGTCCATGAAGAGAGTTGCCAAGGGCCACCATAGCCCCATTGGAGACATATGACAAGGTAACACAGTGCATCACAGTCCATGAAGAGAGTTACCAAGGGCCACCATAGCCCCATTGGAGACATATGACAAGGTAACACAGTGCATCACAGTCCATGAAGAGAGTTGCCAAGGGCCACCATAGCCCAATTGGAGACATATGACAAGGTAACACAGTGCATCACAGTCCATGAAGAGAGTTGCCAAGGGCCACCATAGCCCCATTGGAGACATATGACAAGGTAAAAGAGTGCATCACAGTCCATGAAGAGAGTTACCAAGGGCCAGCATAGCCCCATTGGAGACATATGACAAGGTAACACAGTGCATCACAGTCCATGAAGAGAGTTGCCAAGGGCCACCATAGCCCCATTGGAGACATATGACAAGGTAACACAGTGCATCACAGTCCATGAAGAGAGTTGCCAAGGGCCACCATAGCCCCATTGGAGACATATGACAAGGTAAAAGAGTGCATCACAGTCCATGAAGAGAGTTACCAAGGGCCAGCATAGCCCCATTGGAGACATATGACAAGGTAACACAGTGCATCACAGTCCATGAAGAGAGTTGCCAAGGGCCACCATAGCCCCATTGGAGACATATGACAAGGTAACACAGTGCATCACAGTCCATGAAGAGAGTTACCAAGGGCCACCATAGCCCCATTGGAGACATATGACAAGGTAACACAGTGCATCACAGTCCATGAAGAGAGTTGCCAAGGGCCACCATAGCCCCATTGGAGACATATGACAAGGTAACACAGTGCATCACAGTCCATGAAGAGAGTTGCCAAGGGCCACCATAGCCCCATTGGAGACATATGACAAGGTAAAAGAGTGCATCACAGTCCATGAAGAGAGTTACCAAGGGCCAGCATAGCCCCATTGGAGACATATGACAAGGTAACACAGTGCATCACAGTCCATGAAGAGAGTTGCCAAGGGCCACCATAGCCCCATTGGAGACATATGACAAGGTAACACAGTGCATCACAGTCCATGAAGAGAGTTGCCAAGGGCCACCATAGCCCCATTGGAGACATATGACAAGGTAAAAGAGTGCATCACAGTCCATGAAGAGAGTTGCCAAGGGCCAGCATAGCCCCATTGGAGACATATGACAAGGTAACACAGTGCATCACAGTCCATGAAGAGAGTTGCCAAGGGCCACCATAGCCCCATTGGAGACATATGACAAGGTAACACAGTGCATCACAGTCCATGAAGAGAGTTGCCAAGGGCCACCATAGCCCCATTGGAGACATATGACAAGGTAAAAGAGTGCATCACAGTCCATGAAGAGAGTTACCAAGTGCCAGCATAGCCCCATTGGAGACATATGACAAGGTAACACAGTGCATCACAGTCCATGAAGAGAGTTGCCAAGGGCCACCATAGCCCCATTGGAGACATATGACAAGGTAACACAGTGCATCACAGTCCATGAAGAGAGTTGCCAAGGGCCACCATAGCCCCATTGGAGACATATGACAAGGTAACACAGTGCATCACAGTCCATGAAGAGAGTTGCCAAGGGCCACCATAGCCCAATTGGAGACATATGACAAGGTAAAAGAGTGCAACAGGCACAACAATAAACTTTGAAAAAGGCCAAATGGCAACAATAAAAAAAAACATCAACATGTGGACGGAGGATTCTTATCTGCCACCTTGGAGCATCTCCAGATCCTCCACTTACTGGTCATCCTCTTCATCGTCCTGTGCATGTCCAGCTCCAGATTCAGGCCTTGAACTTAATCGCATGATTTCACGCAGAGTCAAGTCCTGAACCCGGAGCTGGGCCTGCATGGTGTCGTTCATCCCTCTCAGGACAGCTGCGTTCCTCAACACGGCCTGCTCTACTCTTGCTATGCCTTCTAGCATGAGCCATGCTGAGTCACAGCCTAAAATAAAGAATAAATTAAATATTAAGGATAAATACACAACAGACGAAAAAATAAGCAAAGATACATTGTCATCATAAAGACAAATCATTTTTTACATCAATTAGTTTAAATTGATTCTTTACACATGAAATATGTTATTCAGACAGACCGAAATCATTAAAGGGACAGTTTACTCAAACATGTTGTCCCCTTTAATTGTTTTTCGATGATCCACTTATACAGCTTGAGTGTATCAAATCTTGTTAAAGGATTTACATTGTACTTACATTAGCAATTTAAATATTTTAATTATACTGTGGTAGGCACACCTATCCTTAAACATTTTGGCATTGAGGACAAGCTGTGTAAACATAGCAACCTGAATAAATTACATTCCCACTGGGTTAGACAAGAGATAATGTATAAACATTTGTACATAAATTGTTGGATCCAAGTAGTGGTGATTGGTATATGTAGTGATATCAAATTAAAGGGACACTGAACCTAAATATTTAATTGACTGATTCAGATAGAGCATGACATTACAAATATTTAAAAATTACACATATTCTTTAAATGTTTGAATTCTATAGCTAGATTTTGAATGCAAGAATGTCGGTTTTTAGGGCAGGCCATATTTGTTTATCAACTTTGTTTGTCCCTGCTGGTTGATGGATACATTCATCCAACAATAAAGAAATGATGTCCACAATTATTTTCTATTTAAAATTAATTATAGGCATTTATTTGTTTCAATAAAGATAGCAAGAGAATGAAGAATAATTCATAAGAGTAGTAAATTATAAATTTGATTAACATTGCATGCTCTATTTGAATCACAATAGAAAATATTTACCTTCAGTGTACCTTTAAGTATCTTATAATGTTGATTTTGAATGATACTTACAGCTGTGCCTGGGAAGGACAATCCGACACCCAGGACAATGACGGTTGAGACAGGGGGGAGGGATGGGATTGGGTTGAGGAGGGATGGGATTGGCTTGGGGAGGGATGAGCTGCTGCTTCGGGGTAGGCTGTACAGCTGGGGAATGGGGAGTTGGGGTCTGGGCAGCTGTACGGGCCATAATACGGGGAGAGCGGCGAAGGGGGTTGTAGGGGAGTTTTTTGGGAGGGGCAGGAAATGATAAATGGGAAGGGCCGGCAGGGGTCTGGGCATGGGCAGGAGTCTGGGCATGGGCAGTGGTCTGGGCATGGGCAGGGGTCTGGGCCTGGGCAGTGGTCTGGGCATGGGCAGGGGTCTGGGCATGGGCAGGGGTCTGGGCATGGGCAGGGGTCTGGGCATGGGCAGGGGTCTGTGACTGGTCAGGGCACTGGGCAGGGGCGGAAACCAGATGACCAGAAGTGGCGGATCCATCTGAAAATTTAAAAAATATATATTAACATCTCATACATCATGAAATCAAATCAACGCATTTCAAATTGATTATGTTTTCAATATACTTAGAAGTGTGTTTGAATTTGTAAACAATTATGAAATGAGGATATGGTATGCATATAGGCACTCAGATGAATATCAATTACTGTCTGTACAATTATAACATTATTATTGTGTTTTGGCCTGGAATATGCATGTGACATAATGATGGCATGAATTATACATTTTTAAAAAAAATAATATTTTCATGCTGCCTGATATAGAAAGGGGGCAGTAGTGTATTTGAACAGACAAATAATATTCCTTTTTAAAGTGCAAAAGCTGTAGACTTTGAATGTCTTCAATGAAATGATTTCCAAAAAAGCAACATGTTGGAAACATGATAGATATATTTCACATACCATTAGACTCCAAGGCAGCCTCTTCCTCCTCCGTCACATATGTTAAATCAATCTCTGTAAAACATAACATGTTGTGTACACGTTAACAACAGATATTATAACATATGTTACTGTTGTTCAAAGACACACATCAATGTTGCATTAAAGATATACACACCCAAAGTTATGATTTACATCATTTTGATGGAGCATACAAATTACATTAGATTTGTTATTATCAATGATTCATATTTTCGATGTATTGTTTGTATTAATTTAAAAATCATAAAAGCATAGTACATAGAACATTTAAGATTTCTCATGTGTGTATCACTTGATGACTGTTGTCAAAAATGAACATGGAAACAAACATATGCTATACATCTTCTGAATAACAAATGTGTAGACTAATAAAGTTTTAGTTATTAATCTTTCAATATTAAAAGAAAATTAATATATAATCAGAAGAGAAAATTATATGTTTGTTTCAAATGTTATGCTTCATCAGAATCATGCTCATAATATATTGATTACCAATACACCTTCAATTACATATAAATGAGTCAATGGACTTACCAGGAGACCGCAAAGGCGGCTCTGTGTCACTGCTGGATTCCTGTGGGCTCCCCACACCAACTCTCTCTATGAATGATATAGATATATATTAGTAAACACATTTGGGATATCACTAAATCACATCTGTATCGAATTTTAAGATTAATCAACTTGAAAATGTGAAGAATAGAGCAGTCATTAAACCAAAAAATGCTTGATTGAATCAAGGGGATTCTGTTAAAAATGATGTATTGAACATATGTTTCATTTCAGACTATATTAGACATCAAACTCATCTCATACGATGCTATTGCATATCTAAATATACCCATTGATCAATGTTCTTAAAAGAATACACACAAACCACATTTTGAAGAACAGCTGTTGACAAATCTAAACAAACACATGTGGCACATCGAGCCATTTGTGCAATGTACAGTAATCTTGTTTAGGACACAACACATATTTATCACAATACAAAACCAAATTGATTAGTACAAATATGTAATCATGGTGCTGTTAGAGTATGCTGATATCTATAAAGTAACTCCAACAGTGAATATGTGAATTATATATCAATATTGTTTAATCCAAAGAATGTAAAGATGAATGAATCTATTGTTTATTAAAGGGACACTGACATGATTTATTTAAATCATTGATTTCTCTGTTCAAACTGTTCAAAATGATTTAACATTGACTCCTATTATAATTTGAATGTTGCTACATTTTAATCTTAAAGGCAGATAAGCAATATTGTATTCATTAAATATTGTTTGTTGAAGGTATCCACCAATCATCAATAAAAACCCAGGTTGGTCAACCAAAATTGAGATGCAGATAAACGTACATTCTTGATTTTAAAATACATTTAGCAATAGAATATTTCACATATGATGATAGTATTATATTTAAATGTTTATTAATATTGCATACTCTATCTGAATGACAACATTAATAATTGTAGCTCAGTATCCCTTTAATATAAAATTATATTGATTTGACAATGTTGGTGTTAATGAATTCTCTACTCCATATGTTGATGTAATGAATGGGATTGAGCATGCAATTCAAATCTAATATGTTATTTAAGGATATCCGAAGAATTATTTAATTTTCATCTATTAAAGGGACATTACATATAAATATTGAACAATGTGGATTTAGTATGTAATGTTCTGTCCATGTTTCTAAGACAAATGTCAATTAAAATGAGACATACCATACTGTGACAAGCCCTGCCTTAAGGATCCAGCAGCAACATCCATATATGTAATATATTAAATGAGGATTGCATATCATTAATACAAATCATCCCATGTTTAAAATCTTTACATTATTAGCAAATCAGTTTAAAACTATTAATCCTTTGGTAGTCCCATGAGTTAATTGTTTCCTCAATTCAATTCATGATAAATATATCCTGTACTCTTATTTTCAATCAGTTGTGTTGTTTACTGTAGCTTTAATTATTTTTTGGTGTTATTTCATTCTCATCAATTGATGGGCATATGTTATAATTTATTTGGATTCTTCTTTTTTTATTATGTCTAATATTGAAAATAAGAATACTGTATTCTTCACATATATAATAATTAACATTTCATTTTGACCAACATGTATAAAGCAATGCCACTTACAGCAAAGCCATGTTAACGTGTATGCGCAATTCCATTTTCGCGATCATTGCGCAATGATTCAACACGGAATTACGCATCCGTCATTTGACCAACATGTATAAAGCAATGCCACTTACAGCAAAGCCATGTTAACGTGTATGCGCAATTCCATTTTCGCGATCATTGCGCAATGATTCAAAGCGGAATTACGCATCCGTCATTTGACCAACATGTATAAAGCAATGCCACTTACAGCAAAGCCATGTTAACGTGTATGCGCAATTCCATTTTCGCGATCATTGCGCAATGATTCAAAGCGGAATTACGCATCCGTCATTTGACCAACATGTATAAAGCAATGCCACTTACAGCAAAGCCATGTTAACGTGTATGCGCAATTCCATTTTCGCGATCATTGCGCAATGATTCAAAGCGGAATTACGCATCCGTCATTTGACCAACATGTATAAAGCAATGCCACTTACAGCAAAGCCATGTTAACGTGTATGTGAAATTCCATTTTCGCTCTGTGACGCATATTCTGTAGAGCGCAAGACACATCATTCCTATTTCATGTGTCACTAATCTAAAATCAGATATCTAAACATCATATGTAGTGTATGTTGTGAGATCTGTATAGGTTTAGTATCTGACTATATACACATTTTTTGATTAAAAAAAAAATATTAAGATATTATATGAAGTTGGATAATTACCTGGTTCAGATTCTCCAACTCCTCCCAGGCCACCGGACGGAGAAGCAGCTGCCCTGGCCCCCGCGTCAGGACTTTCAGATCCCGCAGCTGGGAGGGAAGAAGAGGAGGCCGAGGATGGCGAGGATCTGAATCTTTTGGGGACCCGGAGATTGAGGAGCTTGCATAAAGTCACCTCATAAGGGAGTAGGTACAGTTTCCGCGGGGCCTCTCTTTTGCCACCTCTTTTACGGGCTTGTACCCAGTCCCTTATGAGGTTGACTTTTTTTGTTAACCGCAACCTCATATCTCCGAATCTCCTCATGATCTGATCCTGGGTCCTCTGGACGTCACACACCAATCTAACCGCATTGGTGATAGACTCCCAGAGGGCCTTCTTAACAGGTGCATCTGTCAACCTCCTCTTGTTCCCAAACAGCTGGGGATAAAAGTCCTTGACGGCGTGGACCAGTGCAGCGCTCTCCTCCTTGGTGAACCTGGGAGCTGACATGCCTGCTGGGTTGTAGATCTTTTTTTTATAAATAATCAGATATACTGCCTGCAGGCATTAGATAACTGACAAAGATGACAACGTGTAATGGACTTTTATATGGTGAAGTAAACATGAGATGCACCATGGGACAAGTTATCTGTACATCTGATTGGATAAAAGTTTGAAATATTGTTAGAATGTCTGTGAGACCATCCTGACTCAAGTTGTGTTTGTGTGATGAACTCTGATTGGCCGTTCCTTAATGTTTCATATCTTAGTAACTTCCTTACACATACCTCATGGTGGTGCTGTTACTTCATTTTTCATGTAGACTTATTTGTAACTCATGGGCCTGTCATGCGGATATGTGTGACGCAGATTTAATATCCGTGATCCGTTAAATATTAATGATTAAATTCTCTTTAACATCTAATACTGTCACATTATTAAATGTTGTAGACATTTCTCGGTTTAATAACGGTCTGTTTCTTTAATACAAATACACATTTAATATTGTATGTCTTTATTGTTCATAAAATCC
Organism: Bombina bombina; assembly: GCF_027579735.1. Classification (NCBI taxonomy): domain Eukaryota; kingdom Metazoa; phylum Chordata; class Amphibia; order Anura; family Bombinatoridae; genus Bombina; species Bombina bombina. The sequence goes on from NC_069499.1 coordinate 419,749,782, forward strand.
ATTTATTGACTTATTTTGAAGTATTGATATTGCTCTATTAAATGTATTTCATAATGCACATTGATTGTGTGCTATTGCGTGACATTAGACTCTAATGTTTAAAGATGCTAATCTGGTGTTTCAAGATGCGTTTCCCACGCAATATTTCTGAATGTTCAAATTCAGGTTATAAGGTCAGTAACTTGGATAATCTGTTTATAAATGTTAAACTACAGGTTTGTTTGTTATTAGTAAATAAACCTCGAGCTTGTATTTGTCTGAAGTGCTCATATATGTTATTGTGCAATGGCATCTTTATTTTTAAATAGACATTACAAACAAACAATTGTATCAAATGATCTGTAGAGATAGAAGATTGTTTAGACTTTAAAATGTAAATCAATTTATCTTAGTATTTAGATATCCTCAACAGAAGAAATTTAAATGCACATGGTTGAGACAATCACATAAGGCATCTCTGTGCATCCACCAATCTTCATCTACTGAGCCTATCTCGATATGCTTTTCAAGCAAAGTATGTCAAGATAGGAAGAGAAGTAAATACACTATTTAAATCTCTTAAAGGGACACTGTCCAAACAAATTTAGTGTTGGTGATTCAGATTGAGCATGAAATGTTAATCAACGTTATAATTTAATCTGATTCTCAAATGTTAACAATTATCTTGTTATCTTTCTTTGCAAATCAATAATGATATTTGAGATTACGGACAATTGTTTCAAAAAACCTGGGTTGTCCTTGATGATTGTTGGATAAATTAATCCACCACAAAAAAACCAAGTTCAGTCCAGAGTACTGAAGCAAATAAATTAGCTATTTAATGCATTATTTTTAAAGTAATGATAGCAACATCACAAGGAGCATTCATAATATGAGACAATTTTTAAAGTTGCTTAAAATAGAATACTCATTCAGAATGTATAAATCATTAATTTTTTTAACTGTCTCCCTTTAAGTATATTTTTAGTTCATGTCCCTTTAAATAAACATTTCACAATAATGCTTGAAATATCAGAAACCTAGGCACCTTCCTTTTGATAAATTAGTATAACATATGAGTAAATCAAATTTAGATTAACTTCTGGATTGTTTTACACACTGACTGAAATATATATTGTAAAGGAGGTATTTCGGAGTCTTCAGCTTAGAGGGACATTAAGCTATATGTTATGTATGCATTTTGGATAAGATTATAATATTTGAACAACTTAATATGTTTTGGTATTCAATCATTAGATTGTAATTATATCAAAGTATATTTAAAGACTGAATGTAATTCTATAGTACTTTCTAAATATGTTTAAATTCTTTTATGAATTATTTAAAAATCAATACACAATATACTTTGTGAATGTCCCTTTAAGGACAAAAACATTTGTAATGTTGATTTAACATTGTCAAAATAAACTAAAGGGGAATGAAAATTATATATAGATATGTGATGTCTAACCCAAGAGGTAAGATTTTAAAAACTACATAATATTATTAACTATAGTTAAATGACTCCACTAGAAAATCAAATCAATTAACCTGCCATCCAATAACTAGCTTGTGAAAAATATCAAGTTAAATGACCTACCATTTATAAATGTAAAAATTAAAATAATTTAGCAAATAATGTTTTGAGATACCTAAGGAAGATACAAGATCTTATAAAATTAATTTTACATTCAACAACACTGTCACTTTAATGTAATTGAACCACTTCCCCTTCTTAAAAGTGAAAACAAATAATTTTTGAGAAATTGACTACATATCCGAAATTATTTTAACATCTAAGAATTTCAAAAGAAAAGCATCGATGGATCTCACTCCCCAATGAATGTTAAAAAAGATAGTTTAATGTAATATTCTCGGAATCAGTGGATTTTCCACAATTAATAAATTATTTGATCTTATGCATGTGCTTGTCAAATAGACAACTACCAGTCATGGGAGTCAAATTGTTTTTTATTGACAGATTATATGGATATTTATTATAATCTGTTCCAAAGAGTGTATTTAATACTAAAATGTTTATTATTACCATTTTAAAATTTAATAGTTTCTGAACCAAAAAGAAAAAAATATTCCTGGAAGTCATCAGATGCCAATCTGAAATGTAAATTTTTTTTTTTAACAAAGTTAATACACACGTAGTCAAAGATTCATAAAATACATTTACAATCATCTTGTGTCTATGCTCTAACTTTGTTCAACATTTTTAAAGATATTTATTAATTATATTTAAAAAAATAAACAAAAAACCCATTATATTGTGTAATAAAATAAAAAAAAAATCTGATTTTCTAATTATACATAATAATGTATATCACATTTCAATAATATATATGTTGAACATAAATGTCATATTTCATGTCCATTCAAATACCTCTATATCAACTATAATATGTATTCCTTTTTCTGATTGTGATCCCTAAATATCTAATGATGAAATATGTATGACTAATGTATGTAAGCTACCAATAATCAACATTCTTCCTGTGATTCTTAACTAGCATGCATTGGTACACCAACCTGGATAATGCATGGTCTTTGAAAGTCAATTCAGGGGTAAACAGTTGATCTTCAATAGGTGTCTTATTCATCATTTCAAAAATAGAGGACTGAAATCCCATCTAAAAATTAGAAATTCATCTAAGTGTCTGATTGTGATCCCTAAATATCTAATTAAGAACTAAATATGACTAATGTATGTAAGCTACTAATATTCAACATTCTTCCTGTGATTCTTAACTAGCATGCATTGGTACACCAACCTGGATAATGCATGGTCTTTGAAAGTCAATTCAGGGGTAAACAGTTGATCTTCAATAGGTGTCTTATTCATCATTTCAAAAATAGAGGACTGAAATCCCATCTAAAAATTAGAAATTCATCTAAGTGTCTGATTGTGATCCCTAAATATCTAATTAAGAACTAAATATGACTAATGTATGTAAGCTACTAATATTCAACATTCTTCCTGTGATTCTTAACTAGCATGCATTGGTACACCAACCTGGATAATGCATGGTCTTTGAAAGTCAATTCAGGGGTAAACAGTTGATCTTCAATAGGTGTCTTATTCATCATTTCAAAAATAGAGGACTGTGAAATACCATCTAAAAATTTGAAAATCATCTAAGTGTCTCCAATAGGATGCCTCAACAGCCTTATTCTATCAAATAGTTGGCACTTACCATGTGAACATGTCTTTGTATGGTTTTCAAGGTCAGCAGATTTGAAAGATAATGCCAGACATGATCCCATTGGTATACTTCAATTTCAATCTTGGCTTTTTCCACTGTCAGTCTGGGCAATCTTCACTGTCAGGCTTCTAATTCTTCCCTTTCAGTCTTTAGATTAAGTCAGCTCCCTAATGGCATAAAAAGTTTATTCAAAATTACTACAAGTGTGTGAATCATTTCTGTAGCCCTCTCCCACCCCCCATTTCATAAGAAATTTCTGTCACTAGCTTACTGTGTAGCATCTTGTGTTATGTTCTTTCAAGTGTGAAGATGAGTCATATTGAGCAGAACAAACCTCTAATGTGTGACATTGAACCATAGTCATGCTAGAGGATCCCTTTCTGAGTATTTACATTTTAAGTAATGTGTAAACTAAATACTAGTTTATAAAATGTATGCCATATGATGTATTTGTGTACAATTCATGCCAGCAACAGTCCAGACATTTATACTTACCAGCTGATGTCCTCTTTAAAAACCAGGTGGCAAAGACTCGCTACAGGACCCAATGGCCAGAGCATCACCTATATTAATAAATGAAACACATTTTTAGCATTTGATGAACAGTCCTAACATTCTCTACTTGTCATTTCCCTAGAGTTCACATCTACTGATAATACTCCAGTCTAACTTCTATTCTTTACCGTCTAAAGTTGCGGTTGATGATGTCTGCTCTGACATTGAGCCCCTCGTCCCGGAATGGCCCCTCTAGAACAGGATCATCCTCCTCATCTCTGAGGAGGTTTCTGTCCAGCCGGACGGCCTGCAGCATCCCAGCCCGCTGTGCAATATTATGCAGGACGCTACAGGCTACAACGATCTTAGCCACCTTCTTTGGGTTGTACTGGAGGGCTCCTCCCGACCTGTCCAGGCACCTGAACCTCATCTTCAGGAGCCCGAACATCCGTTCAACCACCGCCCTGGTTCTCTTATGAGCCCTATTGTAGCGCTCCTCAGACACATCAGTCGGGCTATGCAAGGGGGTAATGAGCCAAGGCCGGCTCATGTACCCAGAATCACCTATAAATTATGAACAGAACATAATTCTAACAGAATCCTCAAAATAGTATTTGTAGTACAATAAAAAGTTTTGTACACGATAATCCATTAACAAATGTTTATTTTAAATTTAAAATATCTAGTTCAATATTATTCTCTATCTTCCCATTTCAGCTAAGACATGCTACATATGCGTATTTCTCCTAAATCAAGCCTTGTGTAAAATGCTAACTACATGGTTACATTACATTCTCTATCTGAGCATTTAAGGTAAGACATGCTACATATCTGCATTGAACTAAAAGACATTTGCGGAAAGAGACAATGACATGGTTAAATTGCATTAGCTAATATCTTCCCATTTCAGCTAAGACATGCTACATATGCATATTTCTCCTAAATCAAGCCTTGTGTAAAATGCTAACTACATGGTTACATTACATTCTCTATCTGAGCATTTAAGGTAAGACATGCTACATATCTGCATTGAACTAAAAGACATTTGCGGAAAGAGACAATGACATGGTTAAATTGCATTAGCTAATATCTTCCCATTTCAGCTAAGACATGCTACATATGCGTATTTCTCCTAAATCAAGCCTTGTGTAAAATGCTAACTACATGGTTACATTACATTCTCTATCTGAGCATTTAAGGTAAGACATGCTACATATCTGCATTGAACTAAAAGACATTTGCGGAAAGAGACAATGACATGGTTAAATTGCATTAGCTAATATTTTCCCATTTCAGCTAAGACATGCTACATATGCGTATTTCTCCTAAATCAAGCCTTGTGTAAAATGCTAACTACATGGTTACATTACATTCTCTATCTGAGCATTTAAGGTAAGACATGCTACATATCTGCATTGAACTAAAAGTAGACATTAGCGGGGGGAAAATATATGGTTAAATTGCATCCTATAGCTGAACATTACGCTAACATTTTAAAACTACAGTGGCAATTGTCAAACTAATTAACCATGTTGTGCACAAATACTCACCAACGAGATAACCAGGGGGCATTTGTCTTTCCTCAAACTGTCTCCACAGGGATGACAGAGAGAGGATGCGGGCATCATGACAAGCCCCTCCAAAATTCGCACACACATGCATAATCCTCATCTGTGCATCACAAACATACTGCACATTGAGGCTATGAAAATGTTTGCGATTTCTGAAGGGCGAGTCATCAATTGGAGCACGCAGCGCAATGTGGGTACAATCTATGGCTCCCAAGACATTGGGCAATTGAGCAATATCAAAGAATTCCCGCTTCAGGCGCCTCCAATCACCATCATTCTGTGGGAATCCTATGTATTGCTTACTGATACGTACCATGGCGTCCAGAAAGTTATCAAACACCCCAGAGAATGTACCTTGAGCCAGGCCATGCATGTACAGTTCTCCGGATTGAAAACTCCCGGAGGCCAGGACGTATAGACAGCTTAGCATCTTACTCATGGCAGGAACACCAGTCCTTATTCTTATACGTGGCTCCAAATGAGGTTTAAGAAGATCGTAAAGGCCAATTAGCTGTTCGCGATCGAGCCGATACTTGTCATAAACCTCAAAGTCGCTCATGTTTTCCAAGGTGGGTCTCACCCTGTAGACACGAGGACCTCGAACCAGATGACCCCTTCGTCTCAGTCTGAGCCGCCGAGGCTGCCTGATTCGACCAACAGCTAGTTCGCCAATAGCAGCACCAGCAGCGTCTACCATGTCATCGTCATCCATCTTTCAAAACAGCGTAACAAGGTAAGCACTTGATCTGATGTGGATCACAAGTGATGCATTGGCCATGTTGTTTGGGGGATTTATAGTACAATTAGTCCAATGGTAGTGAGTTTGTAATGATTGCTGATTGTATTCACCTGTTTGTATGTGAGCGGCGCGAATGCTTTCACAGTGGGCGTTTATTTGTTGTTTGCTGAAATGTTATTTTCAAACAATGAATCTCAATGTGAAAGTGTCAAATATCACACATACAGTGCATGTTTGTAATGTTTGTTCATATGCGTAATCAATATTTCTTAAACGCGATCTTATAGTAACAAGCACACGTCCAGGCTAACATGAATGAAAGTGCATAGTTGTGTATAATGTGCATCGAATGTGATCGATCAATGTTGCTGCAATATTGTTTGTAAACGATAAAGTAACAGCTGCCATCTGTAGTATTGTATATATAAGTGATTGCCGAGCTGTCAATATTGTATGCGTCCCTTTAAAATCGCAATAATAATTCCGAACTTCCTGTCTGCCATCTGTAGTATTGTATATATAAGTGATTGCCGAGCTGTCAATATTGTATGCGTCCCTTTAAAATCGCAATAATAATTCCGAACTTCCCGTCTGCCATCTGTAGTATTGTATATATAAGTGATTGCCGAGCAGTCAATATTGTATGCGTCCCTTTAAAATCGCAATAATAATTCCGAACTTCCCATCTGCCATCTGTAGTATTGTATATATAAGTGATTGCCGAGCTGTCAATATTGTATGCGTCCCTTTAAAATCGCAATAATAATTCCGAACTTCCCGTCTGCCATCTGTAGTATTGTATATATAAGTGATTGCCGAGCAGTCAATATTGTATGCGTCCCTTTAAAATCACAATAATAATTCCGAACTTCCCGTCTGCCATCTGTAGTATTGTATATATAAGTGATTGCCGAGCTGTCAATATTGTATGCGTCCCTTTCAAATCGCACTAATACTGAATAACTTCCGGCTGTCATCTGTAGTATTGTATATATAAGTGATTGCCGAGCAGTCAATATTGTATGCGTCCCTTTCAAATCGCACTAATACTGAATAACTTCCGGCTGTCATCTGTAGTATTGTATATATAAGTGATTGCCGAGCTGTCAATATTGTATGCGTCCCTTTCAAATCGCACTAATACTGAATAACTTCCAGCTGTCATCTGTAGTATTGTATATATAAGTGATTGCCGAGCTGTCAATATTGTATGCTTCGCTTTCAAATCGCACTAATACTGAATAACTTCCGGCTGTCATCTGTAGTATTGTATATATAAGTGATTGCCGAGATGTCAATATTGTATGCGTCCCATTCAAATGGCACTAATACTGAAGAACTTCCGGCTGTCATCTGTAGTATTATATATATAAGTGATTTGCGATCTGACAATATTTATTAATTGTCCCATTGAAATCGCCTTAATAATGCTGTTCCAAACTGTTGTTTACGTATATGTTGTATTGTAGTATTGAGTGTTAAAGTTCCGAAAGGGGCGGTACAGTCGTGAATCTGTGATGTGTATGGTTGAATCTTCTAATGACGTCATGATATTATTAACCTGCCTATGTAGTTCTGAAATCCTCATTGTGTTGTTGTATTTGTCTACATTGTTATTGTGTGCTGAATAAAATCTAAATGTGTGCTTTGTGGTTGCGTGATGGGTGATGCGTGTTATGTACATATACGTATATATTGTGATTGTGTCCCACATATGCTGACTTCTATATAGCGGTCTGGCATTGTTGTTCCTTCCCATAAAGTGACATCTGTAATCTGGTGTAATGATGTTCTTCTTGTACGTAATTCCTAATGGTTTCTGGTGATGGAATCATGATGTTAAAAGTACAGTAAAATCCATATGTTGTGTTTTGTGATTCCTCGAGAGAATGTAATGTGTTTTTCCCCCATCATTTGAATGCACATGTATGAGTGAATGTTAAAAGTAATGTATGTGCATCCATGACTGATCATGTGTTAAGCCTATGTAGATATGCTGTTGCTGCAAGCATATGAGTTGAATAACTGAAATGCAATAATAAAGGTAAATGAGAATTGTTTCCCATTGTGTAGTGTTTGTGAATCCTGAAAAGTTGACATTATTTTTGTGTCCGTTTAAATGTAATATTTTTAAAACAAAAATGTTGTTACTAGTGATGTTGATTTGTAGTTGATGTAATATAAAAGTCTGAAACAATTTAATGGTGTTGTGAATATTCAAACAGTAAAATCCATAAATCCACCATAGGGAAATAGTCATTTCTTGATCTATTTATCATAGCTGGGTCTAACGCATGAAATCATGTCTTTTCTAGCGCTGGTATTTGGAGTTTTTCTGTCTACGCTATTTGCGTGCGTTAGGGAAATGAGGGTTTCGCGTGCACTAGCACGTCTTCCCAATAGAAGTCAATGGAGGCTCTAAAATTTGTTAATTTTTTTTTTCTAAGACTGGTTTTCCTCGTAAAGTGAATGACGTCATGAGCTTTTGCGAAAAAGTAACTAAATCGTGTTCTTTTTGTGATAAATAAATATTTTGTGTATGTCATGTGGTGTATATTGTTTGTATGCATCGATGAGTGTATGTTTGTGATAATGTTATTAGTTAGATGTAGGTATATGAGGGTCTTTTCCCGTGTGTCAATGTAAGTCAATGGGAAAATGGATTTGTGTTTTTTTTTTTCTAACACCCGAGATCTCGCAACTTTAATCCTTTGTATTTTGATGAAAAATTATTAAATATGAAAAATAAATATAGTGTCGTGTTTGTATGAGTGTAAGTGTACTTTGTGTAATATTTGTTTTGTGATTCGTGGATGTTTTTTTTGACGGTATATGTTTACTACTGGTTCTGAGGTGTCGGTAGAAATTTGAGCGTTAGGTGATTTTTGAGTGTCGGTAACTGAACTCTAAATACCGGAGTCCGTAAGAAACCCGCGTTAGGAGCCTCTAACGCTGGTTTTCACGGCTAACGCTGAACTCCAAATCTAGGCCTAACATTTTTACAGGGATCTATTGATAATCATGAAGACTTTCCCTTGTTTAATATAATATATTATGGTATTCTAAATATATCATTCTTAGCTTCGTCCCACAACCTCGGTCGCCGGACATGGATTTTATTACAAGACCAGAGACTCCTATTTTATGCATAACTCTTTCTTTACTACTCAATGCAGCCTTTTAAAGAACAATAACATTGATAAGATAAATAACATGCACATAATAAGAAGCTAACAGAAGCTTATTATAGTGAGAAAAAACAACCAATCAGCACAGAGAATAGTCTATAAACAAAGCACCCAGTAAACACTCTTCCTCTTTCTTTTGCTGCTCATAATCAGATAAGTGGTGCAGTCTTAAATAAAAAAATATTTTATTGTTATTGCATTTATATATAAATATTGTTATTATTCTAACTTGTTTTTACAGTTGATTATTTGTTTTTTTCGTTTTTTCTATTCCCTTTTTCTAATTCCGTTTTTCTATTTCATTTAATTTTCCTACTTAAATATTTTTTGTTTGTGGCTTCATTCGCCACTTTAATGGCCCCTTTGTAATCATATTATGACTTTCGCTTACTAGTTTTTCTTTTTACATCGTTTCCCTGACTTCCTTACCTGTCTGTTTTTTCTCCCCTCTCCTGTTGGTATTATCCCTCGGCCGGGCGGCCGCCATTTTGTGGGCCGTCCCCTTCCCGCCCATTATTGCTGACGCTATAGCCCTTCCCTCAGTCAGCCGAAGTTTACTAGCAACCGAGTGGTAACTTTGTTTCTCTTACACTTGGTTCTCATATCACAACATAAAAATTTTATTTACAGCCTACATTGCCATCTTTTGGTATATCTTGCATATTACAAAGTTAGTTTTGCAAACGTTTGCAGGCTAATCTGTGAGACTTTATTTTACCTCAGTTGTATGTTTAAAATACGGTTTAGATAAATTCTTTTATTTACCAAACTATATATTAGATATTTAAAAAATTATTCCTAAGGGAAATACTTATTTATTAAAAGAGTTTAATATTAATTTGTTTAATACTAACAATGTCTGAAACTCAAACAAAATCACCTCCCTTAACTTTACATACTGTACAATCTATGATAGATTCCTCTATGGATAATTTATTTAACAAAATGACTTCTTTGATGGGAGAGAAACAAAGGAAAATATCTTTAAAAAGAAAGAACCCATCTATTGCCTATAAAGCAAGTAAACAACTTATTGAAAAGTCACGTCAACTTTTAACTGAACCTAATATTCCTCACAGCAAAGGAAGAAAAACCGCTGTCAGTAGAACCCTGCACCCCGAGGGTAACCAAACGGGGGATACTTATGTATGCAAAAAATCGAAACTTAAAACAAAAAATATTATTGATAATCCATCTTCAGAATCTGAAGATTCAGATGGTGATGAATATACAGACATTAATTCAGACAATTTCAATGATTCGGATAATTCTGATGGCTCCCCTGCAGCCAAAAAACTGAAAAAGAAATCCAAAAAATCTTATGATTACAGTGATGACGAGGAAGATTTTATAGATTGTTTAGGCAACCCTAGGTTTAAACCAGACGAGTTACACCATCCCCGGTCCGCCGAGTGGTGTCCCCCTATTGATTTAGCCAAATTCATTGACCATCAATTACGTAAACCCCTAAAGAAACAAACACGTAACAAAATGAAAGCCGAATGTCCTCGTCCCTTATTACCTAAAAATGCTTCCATCACACCGGAGGTTGATCCCAAAATTTTAAAATTTATCGGCACCCCAGGTTATAAATTGAAAAAAAGAGTGGATAGATCCTGGAAAATTTGCCAAGATAAACTTTTAGATTCTGTTGGGCCCCTCACTAAACTATTTGAATTATCTGAACAAGGTGTAGCTGAAAATTGCCCTTTGGATCCCTATGTTGTCAGAGAATGGGTCCAAAGACTTCTCTGTTTTATTGGAAATACTAATTGTGCAATGTCTGGTGAAAGAAGACGTAATATCTTGAGGAAAATAGATCCTAAAATTTCCGATTTCTCCTCAAGCAATATCGCTTCAGATAACAAGGGTCTTTTGTTTGGAGACTCATACTTAAAAGATCTAAGCCAATATGTCAATACTTTCACTAACCTAAATAAAGTAAAAACATCTGTAAAGAAAATTTTCTACCCTAACCAGGGTTTTTCTGACAGGGCCGGGAGAGGCAGAGGCCACTTTCCCGGCCGCCAACACTTTTTTTTTTTTTTTTTTTTTTTTTTTTTTTTCAAATTTCCTTTATTGTGCTTCAAAAAAGAAAAAAGTCATATAACATAACAAGAATGGATTAATACAATCATGACTGTACATTGAAAAGCAGTCTTGGGATACAGAGCTCAAGTACATAGCCGAAGTTGTTACCAATGTATACCCTTCAAGGTTATTCCCATTATGACTCAAGCGGACGGCTCGAGTATAGAGTCCAAGAAAATTGTCCTTGCTCAGATGGTAGTCCATACAGTGTATCTAATTTTGCTCAATTCAAGTTATTTTATCCCCCTCGTTGAACTTGTCTCTGTGGGAGTTTATATATACAATTTAGGAAACTAAAACAAGAAAAACAAACACAAAAGAAAGAACCACAAACAAACCAACAGTGTAATAGGAATGATAAGTACTCTGCCAAAGGGTTGTCATCAGCTAAGCATACTACATCACAGTAGGAGATTATCTTTGATTTGCCCAATTAGCATACGTATATTGTTCCCATAAAAGTAACATGTCATGGTAGAAATCTAGACGTCCCAGTTTAAAGTAATGAAGTCTCTCCAGTATCATAGTGTTTTTCACCAGAACCAACCAATCAGTAAGTGTGGGTGTCTGCATTTTCTTCCAGAACCTAGGTACCAGCCTTTTTGCTGCATTCACTAATATTTGGAACAAGCTCTTCCTAATTTTACATGAAATGTGTGGGTCAGCATTAAACAGGATACCCTCAGAAGAGGGAGTAAGGGCCATCCCTACAACTTTGCTAATTTGTTCATATATTTGGGTCCAGTATGGGCGTATTACGTTACAGTCCCACCAGATATGGTACATTGTACCTTCTTGATCACAGCCTCTCCAGCATCTATTACTGGCGTTGCGGAACATATGCTTCAATTTGCTGGGGGTTAAATACCATCTAGTGAGAATCTTGATATTTGTTTCAAGTACTGTTGCTGAATGTGCCGATCTCGCTGTTGCCTGGAACCATTTGGCCCATTGTTTTTGTGAGAATTCACTCCCCATCTCCTTTTCCCATCTAAGTGTATAATTAGGCTTAGTAGAATATTGCGCTTGAAGCATATCTCTATACATCACAGATATTACTTTTTTAGGGGGCTGTTGTGACGTGCATAGGTGTTCAAATGTCGTGAGTGGTCTAAGCATGTCTTGTTTGTGTTTATGTGTATAAATGTAATGACGAACCTGATGATAGACAAACCAGGAGCTAAAATGTGCAAGACCTTGTGTCAACAAAGTGTTTCTCGGCGCTATCTGTCCCTGATCTGTCACCGAAAAAAACGGGATCTGATCAATCAATTTTATTGGTGTCTGTGAGTTTTGCTTCGTCCCCAAGGAGCAGGGCGAGAGCTCTTTATTCTGGTCTAAAATTGTTAGTGGTGAATAAGGGGATGATATGCGCTTATATTTGTTGCGGATTTTTAGCCAATCTGACCACGTTTCCTTAATAATTGGGTAAGCCGCAGAAATGTCCATAGGGGTTTTTTGGGGTGCCCAACAGAGTCCCCCCATCTGGGTAGTTTTCAACAATTGTGATTCTAAGTGGACATTTCTTTTATAGAAATCATTTCCCTGTCTGCACCACTCTACTACCCTATTTAGGGTGATCGCCAACTTATAGAGATGCAAATTTGGAACTCCCATGCCCCCGTCATCTCTATGTCTATATAGCGTACTCTTGGCTATTCTTGGAGGTTTTCTATGCCATATATAGGCATCTATAATAGCTTGCATTTTACTAATATCTGATGTGACACCAGGAACTGGTAATGCCTGCATAACATATAGGGCTTTCGGTAACAGGGTCATTTTGGTGGCCGCAATTCTCCCCAGCCAAGAAATGTTTTTTCTCGGAAGCCAGGAGGATACTAGACTCTCAAATTCATCCAGCAAGCGACCATAATTACGTTTTCGCAAAATTTCTTTATTACAGGATAAAAATATTCCCAGATATTTTAGTGCTTGGCTCTGAATTTTATATGGGTATAGTCCCCGAATCACCCCCACCTCTGCATCGGGAATATTTATCGGGTAAAGTTCTGATTTATTAGCATTTATCGAGAAGTTAGACACTGTCCCATAGGATTGTAGTTCTTGTTGGATGTAGGGAAGGGATTGTAAAGGCTCTGCTATGGTCATGAGAATGTCATCGGCAAATAATGCCAGTTTGTATATTTGATCCTGTATGGTAATACCTTTTATTTTAGGGTTGTTACGTAACTGAATAGCCAATGGCTCTAGTAACAGTATAAAAAGTAAGGGGGAGAGGGGGCATCCTTGTCTCGTACCGTTTCGAATTTCGAAAGGATCCGACAGGTCCCCATTGACCCTGATTTGGGCGGTTGGATTAGTGTATAGTGCAAGAATTTTTTTGATAATTTTTGTAGGGAATCCGAATCTTTGAAGAGTGGCTTGTAAAAAAGTCCAATCTAACCTGTCGAACGCTTTTTCAGCATCGGTGGAGAGATATATTGAGGGGGTGTCTGTTTTTTTAATATATTCCATCAAATTTAGTACTTTACATATATTATCCTTAGCTTCCCTTTGTGGGACAAAGCCAACTTGATCATGGTGTATTAACTTAGGTAAAATTGCATTTATTCTGTTTGCTATAATTTTGGCGTATATTTTGAGATCTGCATTTAATAAGGAAATTGGTCGAAAGTTTGCTGGGGTTACAGGGTCCTTGCCGGGTTTAGGAAGTACTGAGATATGGGCTTGCATCATGGTATCTGGGAATACTACAGAGTCTGATATTAAATTAAACATAGTTAGCAAGTATGGTGTAAGTTGAGCCCTGAATATTTTATAATACCGGTTGCCAAAGCCATCCGGTCCCGGAGCTTTCTCTGGCTTCATCTCCTTTATAGCTTCCAGAATCTCCCTACTGGAGATTGGGGCCTCCAGCATGGATACTTCAGTATCAGTGAGCTTGGGTAAGGGAATGTTTTCTAAATATTTCTCACATTTTAGCTTGTGCGGGGTATGGGGTCTATTAGGAAATAAATTATAAAGCCTATGGTAATATGCTTTGAAGGATTCCTTGATAGATTTAGTGTCTTCTATTGTGGTATTATGTACTGTCATAAGAGAGTGAATATATGAGCCTACATGTTGCCTTTTTAGGGCCCTAGCAAGGAGTTTCCCCGTTCTATTACCTTCGCCATAGAATTTTTGTTTAATATATAGTTGATGTCTTTGTGACTCCAGTTGTAAATGGGTATTTAGGTTCTCCCTTTTTTCTTGAAGAGCTTTGGCTAAGCCATTATCATCGGGATTGAGTTTTAACAATAGATCTGCTTCAGAGACCTCTTGTGCTAATTTGAGGTATTCCTTAATAGATTCTTTACGTTTGTGGGCCTTGATTTTAATAAATTCACCACGGATGTAAGCCTTATGGGCCTCCCAAATCGTTGTGGGACTGACGTCTGGGGTATTATTGAGTGAAAAGTAAGTGTCCAATTGTTCAGCGAGTGACTCCACTACTTTTGGGTCGGCCAACAGCGAGTTGTCTAGCCTCCATGTAAAAGGTTTGAGGGGAATAGCAGGCCATGCCATCGAACATTCAACTGATGAATGGTCCGACCACACCGTGTGCTTGATATTGACACCTTTGACTAGTGATAGTGCAATGTGATCTACCAGTATATAATCGAGCCTAGAATAACTTTTTTGTGGGTTTGAAAAAAAGGTGTAATCTCGAGTTTGTGGGTGTGTGTACCTCCATGTATCATGAAGCATTAGCTCCTTGATATCTTTCCATATGGAATGGAGCATTTTTGGACTGTGTCGAGCGCTGGGGTTAGAGCTATCAAATGCAGGTACTAAGGGGATATTAAGGTCTCCTGCAACAATCAAAGGACCTTTGGCTAGGCCAGCGATTTTGTTGGAAAAGCGGGAGAAGAACTGGTCTTGTCTTGTGTTAGGTGCATATAAGTTTATAATGGTTACCGGTTTGCCATACATCAGGCCCATGATGCCTAAATATCTACCCTCCTTATCCTTGTCTATATGCTGAAGTTTAAATGGGATAGATTTATGTATTAATATACTAACACCATTAGTCTTTTTATGGGAGTTCGTGCTATGAAAGTGTTGGGGGTAGTGTGAGGAAAAATACTTAGGGAGACTACCAGTTTTAAAGTGTGTTTCTTGCAATAATAATATTTCGCCCCCTCTTTTGCGGAGGTCCCGGATGGCCATCGACCTCTTATTAGGACAGTTAAGACCCTTTACATTTTGGGTTATGAGCCGTATAGTTTGTGCATTAAGGTTTGGCATCCCGTACAATAAATACTAACAAAGCTTTTATCTTATGACTCCTAGCATTATCTGCAGATTCAGATTGAAAATGTACCCAGTGGCAGAGTGTAGAGATATAAATTAAACAAAATACATTCAAAACAATCTTTGCACAACTGGTGCAACTAAAAAGAACAAAAAACAACATTCTTTAAAGGGGGAACACCAACCCCTAAAGGGCATCTTAATTGTATCTCAGATTATATGCATATAGTATATCCTATGTTGCATCAGAAAAACCTGGAATTAACCTGGGATTGAACTTTACATAGTAAACTAGGGGAACTAAATTTAATGTAACTAACAACTTTGAACAGTAGGTAGCTTGAGCACAGTGGTAAGCAATGCAATACAGATCTATAGCATACAGTGAGGCGAGTTATATTTATCAATTAAATACTTTACCACATCCAACCCTTTACTCAGACTTACAGTTGTCAACAGCCGATAGGGTTCTCCTCTCCCGACCCCGGACACTAGGCCCCACCCGCCCAGACCCCCCCATCACAGAGTACCAGGGTAGGGCCGGACAGGCGGGCGCCCGGGCCCGGGGATGTAGTGCTAACAAGCACACTCAGTAATAAACAAGTATAAAACATTCACCATCTTGTAATAGTTCACCTTCCCAAGGACTTTGAATGTCCAGCACCTTGGAGATCTTTATTAGGCGTTGTAGCTGGTTTTTTCCTCCATTCTGATCTTTGAGGGAGTGGTGGTGCTTGATGAGCTTCCGCTGATTCTGGCTGATGAGTCTCATCTTGTGTTTCTGGAAGGATGATGCCTAGATCTTTACAAATTCGTGTTATGTCTTCCGTCGTGCTACATACCAATCTTCTACCCTTCCATGGTACTTGCAAATTAAATGGGTGACCCCATCTGTAAGGAATGTTGAGCTGCCGCAGCTTTGCCGTGAGGTGTTTGAATTCCCGTCTTTTCTGTAGGGTTCTTGGAGTCAAATCTTCATATAATTGTATAGGTTCTGCTCTAAACCTGAGTGGATATTTCTGACGGGCTTTCTTCATGATTTCTTCTTTGATCTGGTAGCTTGTGATTTTCACAATGACGTCTCTTGGAGGTTGGTCTCCTAATGGTTTTGCACGCAATGCTCTGTGGAATCTATCCAAAGCTATTGTGGCTTCAGGTTCAACCCCAATTATAGATGTAAAGAGACCTTGTAGATAATCTTCTAAGTCTGCTGAGGTAACAGATTCTGGGATTCCCCTGATTCTAATGTTGCCGCGGCGGCTTCGATTTTCCAGATCATCTATTTTGTTTTCCATTTGTGAAATTATATCATCTTGAGAAGAAACTTTAGACCGGAGAAATGTTATATTAGAGTAGGTGAGGTCTGCACTATCTTCCAGCTTCTCCACCCTCTGACCCATGTCTGAGAGATCTTTTTTAATCTCAGAGATCTCCTCTCTAATACATTGTTTTACTTGACAAATTAATGTAGAAAAGTCTTTTTTAGAGGGCAGTGAGTCCAATAAGGCCCTGGGTACTTGAACAGCTGAATCGGGGCAATCCCCCTCTGAGTCTGATGGTGTGGAAGAGCCATCATTTCTGGCTTCTAGTGGGTTTATCTTCAGGGCTGTAGTTTCTAATTGCTTAAAAAAGTTGTTTACAGAGGGAGTAGCTGCATCCTGCTTTTTAGTTGCTTTTTCTGACTTGCTGCCTTTTCTAGGAGACATGTTGAATATTATAGCGCATAGAAATCCACTATGCAGGTGTAACAAAATGCTCAGTGCAGTGTATAGCTATACAGAAAGTTTAATCTCCAACACCAAATAAATTTTAATACTGCTCGAGAAAGCTGCTCTCCCTTCCCAGTTTATTAACTGTATCTCATAGCAGATTTGTGTGTATTGTCGGTAAATCTTCCATGGAAATTAGAATAGCAGTGATATATACATAAAAAGCTGGTGATGGCGGGTGCATCGACTGCAATATACTGGCAGGGTGTTAGGCATCAGACTTTTTTGCGGTGTCCCTGCATCCAGCTTCGATGCTCTTAAGGTGCCTCAATGCTAAATTAAGTATCATAAGCTCTATAGGAGAATCAAAGATGGCGGACGCCACACTTATCCATTTAGGTGACTGCTTATTTCAAATTAGCCCCAACAGCTCATGGATGTATAACATCTCCTTATCTCACCTTCCGCTCATCTGAGCACTCCCCCGCTTGATGGTGGCACCTGTGTCTCCTCGTACGGCCGATTGACCAGCGGTACATTCCGGTGTTTAGTTGCGGCCCACACGCATGGCTCATATCCGTGTGTTAAGCTGGCGTTGCTGCAAAAACTGCACCGCTTCTCCGTTTTCTTTCCGATTTAGTCCCCAGTCGGATATGTGAGTCCGGGACTTATATAACTACGTTTCCAGACATTTGGGGTTATCTGCACACATATTTAGGCTGCTTTTTGCCCTGCAGGGAGACCAGAGCTCACATACGTGCAGCCATCTCCTCTGAGCGCTGGCTCCGCCCCCCCGCCAACACTTTTTATCCAGGTCTCACTACTATCCCCAACAAACCCAATACCAACATCAATTTCAGACACAATTTCAAAGAGGTTATTCTGAACCAACTACCTCCTCCTTCTTTCCGACAAGAGGTCGACCCTGGACTCAGAGAGGTTTTAGGACCAGAGCCAGAGCTAGACAAGCTTCAGGTAAGTTCATTACTTCCTCCCCATGTCTCTTCTTTCCCAGAAAAAATTGGTGGCAGACTCGCCCTGTTTGCTCAAAATTGGGCTTCAATTACTTCAGATCCCTGGGTCTTACAAGCTGTATCAGGTATTCTCATAGAATTCATTGCTCTTCCAACTCAAACTTGTCTTCCTCACCCCATTCATTTTTCTCAGGAGGACTCTCTTTTGGTCAAAAGAGAAATTTCTATTCTCTTTTCCAAAAAAGCAATTCTTCCTGTTTTTCAACCCCAAGATTTCTACCTAAGCAATCTATTTTTAGTAAAAAAGAAAAACAATCAGTACAGGCCAGTCATAAATCTAAGGACTTTAAATGCCTTTGTTGTGTACCACCATTTCAAAATGGAGGGAATTCATTTATTAAGAGAATGCTTAAGAGGAAACGATTGGTTGGTTTGGTTAGATCCCACAGACGCCTATCTAACCGTCCCAATCGCTCAAGAACATTGGAAATTCTTGACATTCCGTTGGGAAGACCAGTTTTGGAATTTCACTTGCCTTCCCTTTGGCCTGTCTTCAGCCCCTTGGATTTTCACCAAGTTACTGAAACCAGTAGTGGCCTGGTTGAGACTCCGAGGGATTCGTCTGATAATTTATCTAGACGATATTTTAATTATGGACCAAGATTTTTCTACCCTTCAGAAACATCTAACTACTACAATTTCCTTACTAGAATCCTTAGGCTTCATTGTAAACAAACAGAAGTCAGTTATTTTCCCTACAAAGTCATTGATTTTCTTAGGTTTCAAAATCAATTCGATATTATCCACTCTGAGTCTTCCTTCAGACAAAGTGAAGAATATCAAGAAAGAAATTGCCAAAACATTATCCAAAGATTCAGTCCCTATCAGAACTATAGCCAGAATAGTAGGGTTACTATCATCCTCTATTCAGGCTATCTTCCCTGCCCCCTTACATTACCGAGAACTTCAGAGATGAAAGATTCTTCATTTAAGGAAAGGGTTTTCCTATTCTCATTTGATACCTTTATCTCTAGAGGCCAAAGAAGAGCTTTCTTGGTGGCTTTCTCACCTAGAGGCCTGGAATGGGAGAGCCATTTTTGGCAGAACTCCAGATTTTGTTATAGAATCCGACGCCAGTCTTTCAGGCTGGGGTGCGCGCTGTGGTCCTTCCATCACGGGTGGCAAATGGACATTGGAGGAGAAACGTTTCCATATCAATTGTTTGGAATTATTGGCTGGCTCGTTTGCAGTCAAAAGTTTTGCCAAATTTTCTTCTCCAGTTTCTATTCTCCTTCGCATGGACAATATTTCAGCGGTACGGTATCTCAATCGTTTGGGAGGCACCAAATCAAGGAATTTGTCCAACATAACCAAGGAATTTATTCATCTTTGTTTAGACAGGAATATTTCTATCAAAGCGGAATATATTCCAGGACAATCGAACACAGCTGCAGATTGGGGATCTCATCATTTGACAGATTCCAGCGATTGGAGACTAGACAGGAATATGTTTTTATTCCTTCAATCTCTCAGAGGTCCATTTTGTCTGGACCTTTTTGCGTCCAGGACCAATTTTCAAATTTACCCATACTTCAGCTGGCGTCCAGATCCGGAAGCTGCAGCCATAGATGCTTTTCTTCAACAATGGCCCCCCAAGAAAGCTTATGCCTTCCCTCCATTCTCAATGATCCTGAGGACAATTTCAACAGTCCGCAGGGATCTCCTATGCCTAACTATAGTGACTCCCCTTTGGCCAACCCAATCTTGGTATCCCTCCCTTCTGGAGATGTCCATCAATCGTCCAATTCTTTTTCCTCCACTTCCTCACCTGTTAGTCAACCCGGAGGGCGAATATCACAGTCTAATTCTCCAAGGCTCTCTTCTTCTGATAGCTTGGACAATTTCAGGGGACCCTGGTCCCTCCGAGGCCTTTCGGAGGGAGCTAGATCCCTCATTCAAGATTCTTGGGCCCCAGGTACCCACAGATGCTATTTTGCCGCATGGTCAAAATGGTCTAGCTGGTGCTTGCGAAGGGATTTGGATCCCGTTTCTTCGGATTTAACCGAGATCATTAACTACCTGTCTCATCTTTTTGATTCAGGCCTAGCATACAGAACAATTAATGTCCATAGATCAGCTATTTCAGCCAGACATAACTTAATCAATAATCTACCTGTTGGTAAACATCCCTTAGTTTGTAGAGTTCTTAAAGCCATTAGATTAAAACGCCCTCCTGTTCCCAAACATGAATTCTTTTGGGATGTGGATTTAATTTTCGCTCTTTTTAAATCTTGGCCAGCTAACAACTTGTTGTCTCTAAAACAACTTTCCGCTAAACTTGCTACCCTACTCTGTCTTATTTCTTTCAGAAGAGTATCTGATGTGAAAGCCTTGGATTGGAATTCTAAACGTTTCTCTCCTGAAAGAGTCACCTTTTTTCTTGCTCGCAGAACAAAAACTTTATCTACTTCCATTTTCTATCCTTATCGTCCTTCCGAACCTTCTCTGTGTGTGGTCAAATGCTTAAAGTCATATGAATCTAGAACCTTGATATTTAGGAAAATTAATTTTAATCAATTACTTATTTCTTTTGTCCCTCCCCATGCTCCTATCACTTCTACCTCTATTGCTAGGTGGGTTAAATGGGTCATGAAAGAGGCTGGTATCAACATTTCTTTCACAGCTCATTCCGTCAGAGGTTCTGCTGCTTCAAAGGCCTTTTTAAAAGCGGCCCCTCTCCAACAAATTTTAAATGCTGCAGATTGGTCTTCTGATTCCATTTTTAAACAATTTTATTTCAGACCCATTCAACATGCCTCGCTTAATTTATTCTCCTAATTTACTTTAAACTTGCATAAAATAAGAGTCTCTGGTCTTGTAATAAAATTCCGATTATCCTAGTCTTTGAAGGTATAATCTAGATTTTATTAAAGACACAGAGACGAGTATTTTCCCTCCTCAAATAGATAATTATGTTTTTTCCCACCCTGATATTTATTATTATATGTTACTAACAAATTTTATTTTTTAACAGTATCCATGTAATTATAATCCATCTTCATCTTCTGGATTCTCTCCTTCAACTATCAGGTCTCATCATCCATCCACTGAATTCTGGACATCCAGTTTGCCTTCTATCAAGTTCAACATGTCATGGAGTTCCATCCATCAATTCTACAGGAAGTTGGCGTTTTCTACCCTTTGTTGTTTTGGACTTTTTGGACTTTTCATGGCGTTTAATATCTTATTCTTTTTGAGCATCAATTAGAAAGAGGAAGAGTGTTTACTGGGTGCTCTGTTTATAGACTATTCTCTGTGCTGATTGGTTGTTTTTTCTCACTATAATAAGCTTCTGTTAGCTTCTTATTATGTGCATGTTATTTATCTTATCAATGTTATTGTTCTTTAAAAGGCTGCATTGAGTAGTAAAGAAAGAGTTATGCATAAAATACTCGTCTCTGTGTCTTTAATAAAATCTAGATTATACCTTCAAAGACTAGGATAATCGGAATTTTTAGCCGAGCCACAAATATCACATTTAAACCATTAGTAAAACAGTAAGGAGAAGAGAAAAAAATTAAAATGAGAAATAAATAAAATAAACATCTCTACATGGCTTAAAGGAGAAAGTCTAGATAACAAAAATGCTAATAGGGAATTAAGCTAAAGCACCATTCTAGATCCCTTTTACAATAAAATAATATTTAACATATGAAACATGTAATGTAGTAATAGTTATAACAAAATGGACTGTCTACTGAATGAGTAAGGTAAATAGCCTTCTTCCCATCTTCTTTCCCCGCACACTGTCAGGCCCATTTATCAAGCTCCATACGGAGCTTGAAGGGCCGTGTTTCTGACGAGTCTTCAGACTCGCCAGAAACACAACTTATGAAGCAGCAGTCTAAAGACCGCTGCTTCATAACCCTGTCCGCCTGCTCTGAGCAGGCGGACAGGAATAGCCGGAAATCAACCCGATCGAATACGATCGGGTTGATTGACACCTCCCTGCTGGCGGCTCTCCGCATTTAGCGAAGTCTTGCAAACCTGATCCGCAGTGTCGGATCAGGTCCGCAAGTCCTTTGATAAATTGGGGCCAAAGTCTCAATATGAGCGCCAGTGGTTCCTATGAAAAAGTCAGCAGCACAGGGTGGACAAATATAAGGTCTTTTTTATCTCAGTCATGAGTATAGTTTTTGTAGAAATATAGGTCATGTTTGGATACAAAAAAGAGCTAAGACATTAGCTAATATGTTTTGGTGTTTAGTGTCCCAATCTGGTATAAAAACGTCGCCAAAGGTAAATGTGAAGGTCCACTACCTGTGGGAATCTGCAAGTACAGTCTACACTCAAATGAAGGGGGTATCGGTATTGCATCAGGGCCTACCTCCAAGGTCAGTCCAATTGTGCCTGCACTTTCCTGATCCGTTGGTACCAGTGTGCGAAGGGAGCCAGCACCCTTGTATGTAAGCCCCCCGTCACCCTCCATTCTGTAACCTGAGCAGCCAGGCAGCATCAGTAGTGTCAGCAAACAATGGTGAGTATCCAATGGTGTGATTGAAGAGATTTTACGTATGTTAGGCCATATGTATGTTCAACAAGGTAGGGCCATATTAGCTCTCACACCCGATGAGCCCTGTGTTATAGATCCTGTGACCTCTTCAGATGTTTTGCTTTCAAGATAAAGGTTCAATTCATATTCCGAGGGTGCTTTGTCAATTAAAGACTGCAGTAGGGCCTCTACTTTAGCAAATTGTTGATCCAGATTTTTTAGGGAATTGTCACCCCTCATGGCTGCAATTTCCGTCAGCGATGCCAGTAATTGTGTAGTTCTTCAAGCTGGTGTAAGTAGTGGTATTAACTTTGCTGATTAGAGACTGATAGTACGGGAGATCGGGGTGTACAATAAAGTTAAGGATTTGTTCAGAAGTGGCTAAATAGCCCAGCATTTTTTTTGGCTGGGGGGTCGTATAGATAGCTGCTGCTACAGGCCTCAAATGTCCGATTCCAGCTCCGGCATCATAAATACAGCAATCTGGGTATCAGGTTTATTTGCTAGTTGCAGGGAACACAAGGTTTCAATGCTTGTCGGATGCTCTAAAATAATAACAATAATCAGCGGATTACTTTGTTCTTTTCTGGAGCTGCTCGGACACGCCCCCCACTCAGCAAATTTTATAATGGAATTAAATCGGAAAGCTGTTTAAAACCGCATGCTCTATCCAATCCATTCACGTTTAATTTTGACTTTACTGTTCCTTTTTAAGCTTATATGGCTTTCTGCAGCATGGTGTTTTTACTTATTTTTTAGTTGTTTTTTTTTTTTTAAATAATATACAAACAAAAAATGTTTATCTCGCTGTTAAGAACTTACCGTATTTTTTCATTTCGGTTTAAACATAGTTATATAGTATGTACCAACATTTGTATTTGCATATTTTTGGTTGTATTTTATATAGGTATTTAATAGCATTTTCATAGATAATTTTCATTAATTCTAATTGGATCAAAGTGCTTCTATATATGTTTGTCATTATTGTATTATAAAACTCAAACACCAATGTAAAATAAGCATTCCCTTTTTCTTGCAAGAAGCAGACAGCCTCAAAAAAAAAACAAAAAAAAAACGTAACATGTTTATTTTAAGTCTTTCTTTAATTAACAGAAATATTCTTAAAAACATTATTTTGACATTACTTAAGGTCCAGCCTTAGGTAAAAATAGTAATTTATGACAGAAAGAAAAAAACACTATCATATTAAAAATTGTACCAAATGTAAATAATAACTCTTCATTGATAAATTGTGTATGTTAACACAGTAAGTTTAGTAGTCAGCTATCTTCTCAGATTAAACCAGTGTAAAGTAACAGCTAAAAGGGTTCATCAGACTCTACCAGACTCATTAAAGCACTACAATTAAAGGTGGATCAGTTATTTCACAAATCTAAGATCTTAGATCTTAAAGTGGGAAAGTATATTTCACCATCTTAACTCACACCTACACTTTAACAACAGCTTACCATATATTTCACCTTCTGCAAAAAAAGGGTTAAACAAATAAAGTCCCCCTCCTTAAGAGCTCTGTTTGTGGCTCCAGAACATGGATTTACCTATGTGTTTACCTATGAGCGAAAACATTTACACCCGAGCGATAAGAGGTTTATCACAAGGTTTTGTGCTTGTCTGGATTACCGCTTTTATTATGAGTTGAAAGTAAACACCATCACTTGAGCGCAATCGCAATTGACGCTAGAATGATTACCGCTCTAGTTAACTGTATTGTGAAACTAAGAAAATATTGCACACAAAAGTTATAAAGGCTCAAAGATTTGAGGCAAGCAAAGGGCTTTAACATAGAGATACATACATATACATGTTTAAAAATATATATATATTTATATATGTCTATATATGTGTACATATGTATTTATGTATTAATATGTATTTACAGACATATATACACATATAAACACATAAATACATATGTACACATATATAGACATATATATAAGTGCATTGGAGCTCTTTGCCATTTAGTAGATGAAAACATGTAAAATCATATTTATGCAATATTCATCTTTAATCAAGGTTTTAACTATGTATTTTACTGTAAATATCTCACATTCCAATGTCCTGCACATAGCAGAATATGTTCTATGTATTTCTAAATAGATATTCATATATATATATATATATATATATATATATATATATATATATATATATATATATATATATATATAGATAGATAGATAGATAGATAGATAGATAGATAGATAGATAGATAGATAGATAGATATCAAAATAACAAGAGTATTGCATTGAGCAATGATACTTTTTTTATTGGACTAACTATACATTTATAAGTTGACAAGCTTTCGGAAGAGTTCCTTCCTTTATCAAGTCTGAAGCAATACTTGAAGTATTGCTTCAGACTTGATAAAGGAAGAACTCTTCCGAAAGCTTGTCAACTTATAAATGTATAGTTAGTCCAATAAAAAAAGTATCATTGCTCAATGCAATACTCTTGTTATTTTGATATCTAAATCTCTGGACTAACATGGCTACTCCAATCAACGTGTATATATATATATATATATATATATATATATATATATATATACCTGTATATAAATCATTGTAAATATTTGCATAGGAAATTAGTACATCTAAGCAAGTATCCCCGCTTGCCCCCAGAAATTCTTAATATGCAATGTTTCCAATGCACAAGAGAATTGTGGGTAAGATATGCAAATTAGGTATGCAAATTCTCAGTTTTGTTGCTTCAAAATACTGTTTTAACACAGCGATCCTTTAAAACAGGAATATGACAGTAAACCAGAAATCACTCACTATACAAGCCTGTTTCGTTCTTTTTAGAACTCATCAGTAGGAGATAGATTTCTGATTGCTGCATTGGAAAAGCTATTTTCATGGTTAAACCAAAATTCATTAAAATTATGGGGGGGGGAGATAAAAAACTGAAATTAAAATCCTCCATGTCTCAAAATTAAATCAATGTAAATATTTGCATAGGAAATTAGTACATCTAAGCAAGTATCCCTGTATATATATATATATATATATATATATATATATATATATATATATATATATATATATATATATAGGTATAGATTAATATTATACCAAAAGACAATCAGATATGTGTAGAAATATTGATTTATAAATAAATAGTACATATTCTGCTATGTGTAGAACATTGTTATGTGAAATATTCATATTTTCATGTCGGGTTAGCGCAAAGGAGAATATGCAACCAGGTTTGCGCAAGAGTAGGTGTTTTATTCCACTTTGTTTTCTCCCTTGACTTATATTGGGAAATACATGAGCGCACACGTGATATTAGAATTACAGATATTTGTCCTCTTTGGGTTACCACAAGGGAGAAAACAGTTTACTTTCAACTCATAATATGAGCCCAACCCGACGAGCGCAATTAACGCTCAAGCGGAAGCATTAATTTGCGCTCCACTAGTAATCTAGCCCTTAGTGTGCCATTTTAGCATTAGAATATTGCCTTAATAATCAGATCAACGTGAGGTCCCAGACATAATTTTGGTGCATGTGAGCAGATTACATCTAGAATGAAATCTGTTCCTAGAAAGAAAGAAATTTCAAACAAGAAAAGGTTTAACCTATTTCAGCGTGCTAATAGTGCCATTATAGTGATAAAGTGACCTGCTCTTCTATTGGAATGGAATGAACTCCATTATTATTGATAACACTACTATTGCTAAAGATTTGGTGGTGAACATTGTTTGACATTATTTCCTATGAGTATTTTCTTTCAGATTAGTTTAGGGGAAGTGAATGTGCAGTTATTAGGGATTTATTACTGAAATGTCACAACAAAGAAACATGAAAGTGCCTGTTGTTAACCATTTTGCTGTCAGAATGGACAGAAAGACATTCCTCCTGGCCTAATAATTATTCCCTAACCATGCACCAACATTTTGTGGCTCCCAGGTACCATTTTTATGTTCACAGTCTGGTTGCAATTAAATGAATTCATACTGAAGTAGTTAGGCACTTAACATTATAGGGTTTAAAAAGTGTGTACTTCACATGTGAGGAAATATTGGTTGTCCTAAAACAGGGGTTATCAACCTTGGCTCTCCAGAGCTTTTGGAACTACATTTCCCATGATACACAGACACTTTAAGCTGGCTTAGCATTATGGAAAATGTAGTTTCAAAACCTCTGAAGAGCCAAGGTTGATGACCCCTGTCCTAAAGTGTCACCCTGTACAGCTAAAATTATATCTTTAGGAAAAATACAGCAATTTTGACTTTCCCACTACAGTTATTGCACTGCAAACATGTAGCAAACATAACTGACACATAATAACCTAAATTCAGAAATGTGTCCTACACATAGGGTTTTAACCCTGAATTTCCAGCAACTTTGTTTTTTGTTGTAGTGTTTGCACAATCCAGTCTAAAGGACGCCTACTTGCCCATTCTCACAGTGATAGGCTGTACCTTGTATTTACAGTCTATTAAAATCACTAAGCTTATTACTAATGGGACCCACATGATAGGCTTTGATATTATGGCTTAGACCTGTCAAAACAGTTCAGTAGATTTATGGGTGTCTGTGATATTGTCATGCAATGCCATCTTTCTGCTTCTCTGGAAGTTTGTAGGTCACATTTTTAAATGTAGTGGTAGATCCTCTGTACAGTGGGTTTGTACCCTAAAAGAAAAACGAGATAAAAAAATAAAAAAGAGAGTTATTGTAGCGTTACAGTATACAGTATTTTTAACTGTAAATTTACTTTTATTTTTATTTATTTTTTAATTGTGAATTTGTGGTAAAGTGCTTTAAAAAAATAATGAAAGACAACTAAATTACCCTTCCTGGCATACAAGGGAGTAAAATCATCACTAAGTACGTGTTACTGGCAACCAAAGGGATGAAATGACTACTCAGGTATAAAAAATATACATGGTGGGATAAAGGGTGGGGGCCTAAGGTTGAGCTTTTGGGTAAACATTGTGTGGCCCTCACCTACCACCTATGACCAGTCATCTATAGGTCATCTGGTATTTTTATGGAGCACAGCTGGCAAGCCTAATTGCTGTCTTTTTCATGCGAAAAGAGCTACATAAATAATACAAATCCTGACAAAACCTCAAATCAAAATGGTGACCTATTACGCTAATGCATATGTCATATGTGCTTTCACTTGAATCCAATAACATTATAAAGGATCCAGCACCTACTTTTTCTGATGTAAAGTTCATAGTGATTAATGAGTCCTCTGCATCCTCATCACATATTACCAAAATTTCCACCAACAACAATTTCTGGATTATAAAGACCTTTATTTAAGCTTTGGGTCACAGAAGGCTTTTTGTGAACAAAAGCTTGAATAAAGTTGTTTTTCAAATGACATGTTAGTGTTGGTGGAAGCTTTGTTGACTACAATTAAAATGGTCATATTTGTATAAATATCATAGTAAATATATGTTTGTAATACAATTACAGCTTATTTTATAGAGTTTCATTAAATATAACATATGAGTGCATTTAGTTTTGGATAGAAGCACTTTTGCATTATGCTTCAATTAGCAAAACAACTTCCATTAAAAGTAGTTTTAGCAGCCTATATACATATGCTACATGTGAACATTGCACCCTTATTCAAATATGGTGCCTACTCAGAGACCTCCAGGTTATTTGTATAATGTTATCACAAACACAACATATGCCCCCTATACTGGTGTTTGAAGTTGGGTGTACTGGTCATATGTATGTATGTCCCTGTAACAGTAATAACTTTTACTAGAAGCATTTTTGTTAATACAAGTATACTGTAAAAATGTTTCTATTCAAAATTGAAATATACTTGTGCACTTTTCAATAAGATATTATTACACCTCTTTAAAGGGACAGTAAAGTCATAATCAGATATTCATGATTTAGACAGAGCATACAATTTTAAACAACTCTCTAAATAACTTCTATGATTTAATTTGCTTCCTTCTCTTGTTATCCTTTGCAGAAAGGTTTATCTAGGAAAGCCCAGGAGCAGCAAAGAACCTAGGTTGTAGCTGCTGATTGGGGGCAGCATGTATATACCGATTGTCATTGGCTCACTCATGTGTTCAGTTAGAAACCAGCAGAGCATTGCTGCTCCTTCAACAAATGATACCAAGAGAATGAAGGAAATTAGATAATATAAGTAAACTGGAAAGTTGTTTAAAATTGTATGTTCTACCTAAATCATGAAAGCAAATTTTTGGGTTTCAGGTCCCTTCAAGTGAAGAAGGGCATTTTTTATAAAGTGCATGATTTTGGAATTAGAGTTTCAAGACTGTTAAATGTGATTTTAACCTACATTAATAAAAAATAAAAAGAGTGTAGGGACAGAATATGGAAATGTAAGACATGTGATGCAGACCATAATGGCATGAGATGATAGAAAAAAAAGTCTTTGTGTAGAAACTGGTCAGTGATATAATAAACCCAGGGACCGTAACAGTACTGATATTCAAATCTTCTAGTTCCATTTAACAGGTATTATGTGCCCTTGTAGTCATGAAAGATTACAACATTGTTCAGGGTAAAAGTTTGCCTTAATACAATTACCCCTGTGTCTAGAGCAGCAACAATTAATGAAGAATAATTCCATTGAATAATGCCTTGACACTCCCAGAGTCCCAGGTGGCCCTCCAAGGAGATAGCAATGGTTTATAACTGGTCTAAAGTTGGCAGCATGTTTGTGAGAAACATAAATGAGGCAAAAATGAGCTAAAATGGGTGAAGGAGGGGAGATAGGATGCAGAAGATTCCTCACTACCCAGGGCAGAACAAATCTTAAAGGAATAGTCTAGTCAAAATTAAACTTTCATGAGTCAGATAGAGCATGCAATTTTAAGCCACTTTCTAATTTACTCCTTTTATCAATTTTCTTTGTTCTCTTGGTATCTTTATTTGAAAAAGCAAGAATGTAAGATTAGGAGCCTTCCCATTTTTAGTTCAGCAACTGGGTACCGCTTGCTGATTGGTGGCAAATAAAGATACCAAAGAACGTGGGAAAATTTAGAATAGGAGTAAATTAGAATTGCTGCTCTATCGATATCATGAAAGTTTAATTTTGACTAGACTATTCCTTTAAATACACCCTTGCAACTTAACCAAATAAAACTGTATACACATTTAGGTCTTTCCTTTTGTCATAGAAAGCAGTTATTAATTATAAAATGCATTTTAAATATATATATTTATACATACTGTATCCCATCTGGCTTTCAGCCTTTCAGCTTCAAATTTGGCAACTTCCTTGCGATCATGCAGAGATACCAGCAGCTTCCATATACAGAGAATAACAATACCAATCACAACAATAGCAACTGACACGCCCAGCAAAATCATGGGAACGTTTGGTGGCTGTGGGCAATCTGTAGGGAAAATGCACAAATGAAACTGTGTACTTCCCACATACATTTTACAGACAGGTTGGTTAATGCATGGTGTAGACTTCCAACAGAAGTAGCACAGAGGAATAGGACATCTGCTGAGGCTATCATAAGCAATCGTATCCACTGTCAATATTTATGTTTTTATGTTTTAATTAATTCTCAATAAAGATTACACTCACAGAATTATTTAGATTGAGATAATTTTTTATTGAACAATCTACTCAATACACAAATAATTCCATTTGGATGACAGCATTTCAAACAAGATAGATATATTCAAGTGTTACAGTCTCTCCATATATATAATTCTTTTGACATATTGAACTTGTGTATTTCAGAGAAAAGCCCTGACATGGGCAAGAATCTATTTTTAAGTGTTCCAGAATTATTTAAAGGGACATGCTCAAAAACAACATGCTCATATACATTAGAGCTAGTAATTTTGCATTAGTGACCTTAGATAACTAAGGGCAATATTATGAGTGGAGCAGTATTTAATGCTCTTGCTCGTGCACTAACGCTTAGATATACAGCACAGGTTTCAGCGCAAGAGCTGCAACCTGCGCCGCCCTTAATTTCACCTCGCACATCAGGGTATCCAATAAACTCCGCCGGCAGCTCATAAAGTGCCGTAAGTCAGATAAACTAGCAATATCCAGAAATGAGCGTAAATACAAATTTCTGGAGTAGCTAGTGTCTTACGGCACTTTAGAAACTGCCGGCGCCTAAGAAAAGTAAAAAAAAAAATCTAATCTCCCGTAAAAGTCTAACATGCCTCCCAAAAATAAGCCTGACACATAAAACCTCTACATCCGTAATCCCCCCTCTCACAACAAATAATAAATGTATTAACCCCTAAAATGACAACCCCCCCACAACGCAATATGCCTAATTAAACTATTAACCCCTATATCCGCCATTAAACCCACAACGCAAGTAATAACTAAATTATTAACCTCTAAATCCGCCAACCCCGACATTGCAAACTACCTATTAAAACTATTAACCCTTAATTCACCATTAACCCACAATGCAAACTATCTATTAAAGTATTAACCCCTAAACTGCCAAAGCCCACAACGCAATAAACCTAACACCCCCTAACCTAACACAACCTAAATGAACCCAAATTACCTAAATTACAAAATACTAACACTACTTTAAAAATAAAAATAAACTAAGTATAAATTAAAGGGACAGTCCAGCCAAAATTAAAACTCTGGGGTAGACTGTCCCTTTAAGCTACAATTACAGAAAATAAAAAAAATGTAAGATTCCATAAAATAAAAAAAAATTACCAAATTTTAAAAAATTATACCTAATCCCTATGAAAATAAAAAAGCCCCCCAAAATAAAAACACCCCCTACTCTAAGAATAAACTACCAGTAGCACTTAAAAGGGATTTTTGCAGGGCATTGCCCCAAGATAATCAGCTCTTTTACAACAAAATTCAGAAAAAAGTCCCCCCTAACAATAAAAACCCCCCACCCACCAAACCTCCCAAAATAAAAGAACCTAACACTAAAAAACCTAAACTACCCATTGCCCTGAGAAGGGCATTTTTTGGGCATTGCCCTTAAAAGGCATTTAGCTCTTTTACTGCCCACCCTAATCTAAATAAATAAAAAAAAAAAAAATTAAAAAGTATAACCCCCAGGTTGATACTCACCATTCCTGAAGTCCGGCGGAGAAGGTCCTGTCCCATGCGGTGAAGTCTTCTTCCAAGCGGCAAACTCTTCTTCCAGGAACAATCCGGCATGGAGCGGAGGGCGGAGATGAAGACCAGCAACCCTGGAACTGAAGACTGGCGACCCTGGAACTGAAGACTGGCGATCGCAGAGCCATAGAGCGTTGAGGATCCTCTTCGTACAATTGCCGCCGTACACTGGATAGAGAATTCAAGGTACGCGATTAAAAATGGCATCCCTTGAATTCCTATTGGCTGATTTGATTCTTCAAATTCAAATCAGCCAATAGGATGAAAGCTACTCAAATCATATTGGCTGTTCAAATCAGCCAATAGGATGTGAGCTACTAAAATACTATTGGCTGTTCAAATCATGGCTCCGCAGTCGCCGGTCTTCAGTTCCAGGGTTGCCGGTCTTCAGTTCCAGGGTCGCCGGTCTTCATCTCCGCCCTCCGTTCCGTGCCGGATTGTTCCTGGAAGAAGAGGTCGCTGCTTGGAAGAAGACTTCACCGCATGGGACAGGACCTTCTCCGCCGGACTTCAGGAATGGTGAGTATCACCCTGGGGGTTAGACTTAGGTTTATTTTTAAATTTTTTATTTAGATTAGGGTGGGCAGTAAAAGAGCTAAATGCCCTTTTAAGGGCAATGCCCAACAAATGCCCTTTTCAGGGCAATGGGTAGTTTAGTTTTTTTAGTGTTAGGTTCTTTTATTTTGGGGGGGTTTGGTGGGTGGGGGGTTACTGTTATGGGGGACTTTATGTATTTTGTTGTAAAAGAGCTGATTATCTTGGGGCAATGACCTGCAAAAAGCCCTGTTATTATTTTGGTGGGGCTTTTTTATTTTCATAGGGATTAGGTATAATTTTTAAAAATTTGGTAATTTTGTTTTTTATTTATGTAATCTTGCATTTTTTTTATTTTCTGTAATTGTAGCTTAAAGGGACAGTCTACCCCAGAATTTTAATTTTGACTAGACTGTCCCTTTAATTTATACTTAGTTTATTTTTATTTATTAAAGTATTTTTTTTTTTTAATAGTAACTTTAGTATTTTGTAATTTAGGTAATTTGGGTTCATTTAGGGGGTGTTAGGTTAGGGGGTGTTAGGTTTATTGCGTTGTGGGCTTTGGCAGTTTAGGGGGTTAATACTTTAATAAGTAGTTTGCGTTGTGGGTTAATGGAGGATTAGGGGTTAATAGTTTTAATAGGTAGTTTGTGATGTTGGGGTTGGCGGATTTAGGGGTTAATAATTTAGTTATTACTTGTGGTGTGGGTTTGATGGCGGATATAGGAGTTAATAATTTAATTATTACTTGCGGTGTGGGTTTGATGGCGGATATAGGGGTTAATAATTTAGTTATTACTTGCGGCGTGGGTTTGATGGCGGATATAGGGGTTAATACACTTTATTAGTTATTGTGGTGGGGGATTGCGGTTGACAGGTAGATAGATATTGCGCATGCGTTAGGTGTTAGTTTATTTTTGCAGGCAGTTTTGGGAGTTACGGTGCTCCCATACTCAGCGCAAGGCCTGCTGCGGCTGCCTTGTATGGTGAGGTGAAAATTGAGTATTGGATACCGATTTGCTACGCGGCCCCATGTTAGCTTATGGGAGTAAAAATTGCGGGCGACGGGTGAAATATATGTGCCGCATTTATATGCGGCGCTGTATATAGGATACCAAAACAGTGCAAAAAACAGCGTCGCCGGCTTTTGCGGGCGATGCCGCATATGTAATGGGGCCCTAGAAGTAAGCTTTTTGCACTCGTTGGGTAGTGCTCGTATTACAAGTTGAAAGTAAAAAGTTTTCGCTCACACACTAACCTGATGTGTGCAAAAAGCTGAAGTTAGAATATCACGATCACGTTAATATATTCCTTTATAGAAGTCAATAGAGAAAAAAAAAGTGGAAAAAAACCCAATACCCAACTTGTGTGCAAACCCGATCGCATATTCTCAAGTGCGCTAACCTGACATGAAAATATGAATATTTCACATTCCAATGTTCTTCACAACATAAAAGAATATGTTCTACTTATTTCTACATATATCTGATGGTATTTAGGTACAATATATAGCTATATATATATATATATATATATATATTTATATATATATATATATATATATATAAAAATGATATGTAGGTATAAAAATATACAGATAAATATATAGTAATATATATGTAGAACATTGAAATGGTAAATATTTATAGTAAATACCAGAATAACCCTTTATTAAATATGAATATTGCATAAATATGTTTTTACATGTTTTCATCTACTTAACTGCAAAGGGCTCCAATACACTTTTATATATGTCTATATATGTATACATATATATTTATGTGTTTATATGTGTCTGTAAATACATATATACACATATAAACACATAAATACATCTGTACATATATATACTGTGTATATATATATATATATATATATATATATACATACATACATATGCATCTTAAGACATGTATTTGTATGTATCTCTTTGTTAAAGCCCTTTGCCTGTCTTTTTTTTACACCTGAGACCTTATATTTTTGAGCCCTTATAACATTTTTGTGCAATTTGTTTTTTTATATAACTTTTTATTAGATAGTGTTATTATGAGTGTAACTGTACTTTTAAATGTATTTTGTGACACTTTTTTGTTTTGCTAAACAGTTAACCAAAGCTCTGAGGTCTCTATCTAAGCGCGCGATAACTTTAATTACATTCAAGTGATCGCGTTTACTTTCAACTTCATCTACACACGCAAACAGTCGTGATAAACCCAATATCACTTGTGCAAAACTGTTAGCGAGTCACTAGTAGTCTAGCCCTATGTGTTTAACCCTCACACAGAGGTAATGTCCCATTTGTGATCTGTAAGCCTTTCCGCTTTCAAGAAAAACTTTACCTATGTGTTTAAATATTTATGGGGGCACATAGTTACTCAGGGTTAGTAATACCAAAAGCCATTTTTTGCATTAAGATGTCCCTCTAAAATAAATGAATGCTCAGATTAATGTTAATTTCATGTTATCATTAATTGATTTTCCCTTGTACAAAAGTATAACCTGAAATTCACCTAGATTACGAGTTTTGTGTTACGCTTTTAACGCAAAAAAATTGCAATTTCAGCGTAAAAGCAGTAACGCAGCTATTGTGAGTCGTGTCGGTATAGCTATACCGCAAGCATTTTAGCCTGTAACGCAACGTCTATTCCACACTCAAAAAAATGATGTTTTTGCCTGGGATTTTCATAGAGCCATAACTAAAATGTTACACTAACACCCATAAACTATCTATTAACCTCTAAACCGCCACCCTCCCGCATCGCAAACACTATATTAAACCTATTAACCCCTAATCTGCCGCCAACCCACAACGCGACTATTAAATACATTTATTAACCCCTAATCTGCTGCTCCCGACATTGTCGACACTAATAAAAATTGTTAACCTCTATCCCGCTACTCTCCGACATCGCCGACACTATACTAAAGTTATTAACCCCTAAACCTCCGGCCTCCCACATTTCCGCAACTAAATAAACATATTAACCCCTAACGGCCGGCTCCCCACATCCTATCTCTGCCACTAAATAAACCTATTAACCCCTAAACCGCCGCCCCCACATCGCAAAACACTAAATTAAACTATTAACTCCTAAACCTAACACCCGCTAACTTTAAATTAAAATTACAATATAACTATATTTAAATAAAAACTTACCTGTGAAATAAAAATAAACCTAACATTAAGCTTTAAATTAACCTAACCTTACTATTCTAATAAAATAAAAAATACTACCATTTAAAAAATCTAAATTACACTACGATAAAAATTAAAAAATCTAAAATTACAGAAAATAATAAACACTAAATTACGAAAAACTAAAAAACACTAATCTTACAAAAAAATTACACCTAATCTAATAGCCCTATAAAAATAAAAAAGCCCCCCCAAAATAAAAACACCCCCTAGCCTACAATAAACTACCAATAGCCCTTAAAAGGGCCTTTTGGAGGGCATTGTCCTAAATTAAACAGCTCTTTTACCTGTAAAAAAAATAAAAAGTTCCCCCAACAGTAAAACCCACCACCCAACCAACCCCCAAAATAAAAAAAAATAACTCTAAAAAAACCTAAGCTACCTATTGCCCCTAAAGGGGTATTTGTATGATCATTGCCCTTAAAAGGGCATTCAACTCTTTTTCATTGCCCTTAAAAGGGCATTTAGCTTTTTTTCAAAAGCCGAAAGCCTAATCTGAAAAAAAACCCCCCCAAAAATAAAAAAAATACCTAACACTAACCCCAGAATATCTATTCATGGTTGCTGAAGTCCGGACTTCCGTGGGAGGGAGAAGTCTTCATCCAGCCGGCGACATCTTCATCCATTGTGGGAGTGTCTTCTATCTTCATCCAGGCAGAGTGGAGTGGAGCGGCAAAGACATCCAGCGTGCAGCGTCCTCTTCTTACGGTCGCCGCCGTACACTGAAGCTTCAATAGGTAGCCGTTTCAAAATGGCGTACCTTGCATTCTTATAGGCTGATTTGATTCTTCAAATTCAAATCAAGTTTAAAACAGCCAATAGGATGAGAGCTAATGAAATCCTATTGGCTGATTTGAACAGCCAATAGGATTTCAGTAGCTCTCATTCTACTGAATCAAATCAGCCAATAGGAATGCAAGACTTCTCGCCGCCTGGATGTCCGGACTTCAGCAACTGTGAGTAGATATTCTGGGGTTAGTGTTAGGTAATTTTTTTATTTTTTGGGGTGGTTTTTTTTCAGATTAGGGTTTGGGCTTTTGAAAAAGAGCTAAATGCCCTTTTAAGGACAATGAAAAAGAGCTGAATGCCCTTTTAAGGGCAATTCCTATACAAATGCCACTTTAGGGGCAATGGGTAGCTTAGGTTTTTTTGGAGTTAGGTTTTTTTATTTTGGGGGGTTGGTTGGATGGTGGGTTTTACTCTTGGGGACTTTGTGTTTTTTTTTACAGGTAAAAGAGCTATTTAACTTAGATCTATTGGTAGTTTATTGTAGGCTAGGGTGTGTTTTTATTTTGGGGGGCTTTTTTATTTTTATAGGGCTATTAGATTAGGTGTAATTGTTATTATTTTGATAATTTCATTTCGCTTAGTGTTTTTTTATTTTTCGTAATTTAGTGTTTATTAATTTTTTGTAATTTTAGATTTTTAAATTTTTCTCGCAGTGTTAGGTTTTTTTAAAATTTGTAATTCATAATTTTTTAGTTGGTAGTATTTTTTATTTTATTAGAATAGTAAAGCTAATTTATAGTTTAATGTGAGGTTTATATTTTAAAATATAGTTATATTGTAATTTTAATTTAAAGTTAGGGGGTGTTAGGTTTAGGGATTAATAGTTTAATTTAGTGTTTTGCGTTGTGGTGGGCCGGCGGTTTAGGGGTTAATAGGTTTATTTAGTTGTGGAGATGTGGGTGGCCGGAGGTTTAGGGGTTAATAGGTTTATTTAGTGGCGGGGATGTGGGAGGCCTGAGGTTTAGGGGTTAATAACTTTATTATAGTGTCGGCAAGCGGCAGAATAGGGGTTAATAACTTTATTATAGTGTCGGTGATGTCGGGGAGTGGCGGAATAGGGGTTAATTACTTTATTATAGTGGCGGTGATGTCAGGGAGCGGCGGAATAGGGGTTAATAACTTTTATTAGTGTCAGCGATGTTGGGAGCGCCAGATTAGGGGTTAATAACTTTATTTATGTGTCGGCGATGTCGGGGGGCAGCAAATTATGGGTGTTTAGACTTGGGGTTTATATTAGGGTGTTAGGTTTAAACATAGTTTTTTCCCCCCCATAAACATCAATGGGGTTGCGTTACAGAGAATTTTCATTCCGCAATCGCAGGTGTTATTTTTTTTCTAACACTCTCTCCCCATTGATGTCTGTGGGGAAAAGCGTGTACGAGCACGTCAAATCAGCCCTTGGATTTTGTGTGGTATGGAGCTTAACGCCACCATATCGCATGTACAAGAGGCTTTTCAGTAACTCGTAATAGCAGCGATATGGGGGTGAAATAACGCAACTTTTTGGCATTAGTTTCGTACCCTGTTTAGCACAAAACTCGTAATCTAGGTGTTTATTTATTATTTTATTTCAAGAATGTGCTTGGAGTCACGCTTCTTGCATTAAAACCTCAATCAGATGTCCTTTGTGGTATACAGTAGAACATAAGCATTCAACCCATTGTAAACTAAATTTAAATGAAATATGAATACAACTCTAAGGAAAATTTAGTATATAAAAATATTTTTATAATTTTTTTTTATTATTATTTAAATATTTTCAACACTATTGAATTTATATCTATCTAAATGTACTTGATGACATGAAAAAAACAATAGGCTGGTTTGGCTATTTTGTGTCATTCTTTGAATAACCACTTGATGACGCTATAAGCTAAATGTAAATGCAATGTGCAACACAAACCCATTTGCTATTGCTGATAATTACTTAATTCAAGCTGACAACCGTCTTTCTGTTTCTGCAATAATTTGCTTACTGACAACATGCCAATAATGTAACATATATTTGCTGTCAATATATAAAATATTAAACAATCATATTATAATTGTTTCGATAACAGTTCAGATAATAATAATAAGCGGACCACTTCCCAGGAAAAAAAATCAGCTAATATAATGCTCTATATACGTTGTCGCTCTATAAATACTCAGAGATCAAAAGTAACATAATAACTTTGTTAAAAATATAACAAATTAATTATCTGATGGGTTATTAGGTGAAATAAAGACATTATAAATAAAATGGATAAAGTTACTTATTTTATATTAGATTAAAGGGACATGTAAGTCAAAATTAAATAGACATAAAAGTCAACATTTTTCTTTCATGATTCAGAGAGAGCATACAGTTTTTGTTTTGTTTTTTTAATTAATTTTTTATTGAGATTTTGAGAAATGTAACATAAAAGATTCGTCTATAGACAATAATAACATAGAAATAGGATATAAATTGTTATCACACAAACAAAACAAAGAAGCAGATAGGTTACGGCTTTAGACGTCGATTCTGTGCTCCTGTAGAACAGTATAAACAAGTAATTGTTATCAATATAATAAAAGGTATGTTGCTAAAGAGATGGAGGAGCTTTAACTATAAAGTGTATAGCTATGTCTTGTATTTTAATTGTCTGTGTGAAGATAAAGAGATCTACAATATGAAATAAATAAATAGAAGTGACATTTCTGAACATGCTTGACTAATATGTAAGAAAATATTTCGGACAAGATATAATGGAACCTCAGTTTTATATTATATAAAAAGAAAAATGTTCCCCACATTTCCTTAAAGAACACTCATGAAGCTATATAGTCTAATAAAATTGGGGAAAGGGGAGTTAGCTTTTTGTTTTGGTCACTCTTGGACCAAAGTATATAGGGAAGGTGGAGGGTGAGTTCAGTGGGCAAGAGCCCCTTCCAGGATGACAGAACGATGTGGTGAAGGGAGTGAGTGAAGGTCATGTTATATGTATAGAGGGGTGGGTTCTAGGATGAATGACTTTCTGTTTACACTGAAAAGGAAGGGACATAGTCTAATCAAGGTATCATGACTTTTATAATAGGACTTATCCATTATATGTGATGGACATAAAGGGCTTGAGATATAATAACAGTGATCTGGTGTTAGTAAGATACTATGAGTAATGTTCTATATGATGTGTAGTAACTGAACCATTTCACTGTTAGAAAGCATCAAGTAGTAGATCATATAGGGTAGGTGATTATACTCTGAGGTCCCGGCCGAAGACCCAGTAATATAACACTGTAAATGTTAAGTAACATAGACATAGTATACTATCTCTAGTCAAGTAATTGGCTACTACAGTGAAAGATGTCTTGAGCATATATATGTACACAGACAGAGAGAGAGCGCCCTAGACACTGAAGGACCCAGCCAACACTAAAATATCCCCTTCAGCATAAATAAATAAACAGAATAAAAGTAATGTAAAAGAGAAGTGTCAGCGCTAATCAGCTAGGGTTAAGGTGGAAAATGTGTATACACTGATTGCAGCGTATGAAGATAAACAACTGATTACTATGTGTTCAATAGAACAACTGAAACTTTGAGTCTTCTCAAAAAATATATCGAGACAGAAGAGTAACATTAAAAGAAATACTTGTGTGATAGGGCTGGTATTTATGCAATAATTATGCAACAATAACTAAGCAATAGATATCTATAAGGCACAGCAATATACAAATAAACAGAGAATAATATACAATATAAGACAATTTATTAAAACACATATAAAAGAGAGGAAGTCTCCCCAGACAAGCGTAATAATGGTAGCCAATATGCTAACTGATCATTTGGAAAAAATTTGAATCGAAAAAATGTTCAAAGAATAAAATATACCTCAATGAGAGGAAGTTAATAAAAAGTACCTTTTGGGAATAGGAAAATAGTAGCAACAGCACTTTTAGAAAGTCCTCTGTGTATCCAGGAATAAACTGCGATGCAGATATAGATAGCTGTCCCTTTTGAAATAGTAGCGGTCTGTAGATGTGGATGGTTGGATCAGTTGCGTAAAGTATATTTTACAATCAAACTTGTTTTCCGTGATGCGGCTCTGGGTAACTGCTCTGAGTAGATTAAAATTATATTTAGACAGAGATCGACTGGCGTGTGCAACTCACAAGAGCAGCTGACATCTGTATTTCGCAGCTGAGTTTGATCCGCGTCTCTGTAGGTCCGCCGTTGAATGTAAAGGTCAAAGGGCACCAAATATAAAGTGCAAATTGTCACAAATAGCGCTGTAGTAAAAAGAGTAAAGGTGATTGCCACTAAATAGTGGTTATGTGTGGCTATAAGCAAGCCAAATGTCCAAAGATAGGGTACTGGAATAAAATAATGTCCATAGTGTCCATTTCTGTCTGTATACACCTCCTTTCATTAGTATCTTGGGCTAGGTGTATTTGGGGACAAGAAAACAAAGCAGCTAAAGCAAGTAGTGATCCTGGTCAATGCGTTTCGCCCACGTTAGGGGCTTTATCAAGATTTATAATTTGTTACTCTTGCTTTGCTCTTTAAAAAGACCTCCTTGGTTTCCCATTGGTGGAAATGTTCAGCACTTATTGCCAATTAACTAAAGGTGGAATTTTTTAATCCTTAGTATGTGTAGTTAAGGTGGTAATACATGATAGACATTTGAAACATTAGTTTATAAAACTAATAACTTGCTGAGCCTTGTCATAAGCTAAATATTTATTGCTATAATATTGTATTTGACAATCAGAACTTGGTGTATAAATGAGTTAATAATAATGAATAACAATAAGATCAAGAATGAAATAATAAAATACTTTGCCTTATGTTAAGTATGTGTTTTTAATTGCAAAAATAGATATATCCCCTTTTTTGTAATTAAAAACACATACTTAACATTAGACAAAGTATTTTATTATTTCATTCTTGATCTTATTGTTATTCATTATTATTAACTCATTTATACACTAAGTTCTGATTTTCAAATACAAAATGATAGCGATAAATATTTAGCTTATGATAAGGCTCAGCAAGTTATTTGTTTTATAAACTAATGTTTCAAATGTCTATCATGTATTACCACCTTAACTGCACATACTAAGGATTAAAAAATTCCACCGTTAGTTAATTGGCAATAAGTGCTGAAAATTTCCACCAATGGGATACCAAGGAGGTCTTTTTAAAGAGCAAAGCAAGAGCAACAAATTATAAGTCTTGATAAAGCCCCTAACGTGGGCGAAACGCATTGACCAGGACTACTACTTGCTTTAGCTGCTTTGTTTTCTTGTCCCCAAATACACCTAGCCCAAGATACTAATGAAGGGAGGAGTATAAAGACAGAAAAGGACACTACGGACATTATTTTATTCCAATACCCTATCTTTGGACATTTGGCTTGCTTATTACCACACATAACCACTATTTAGTGGCCATCACCTTTACTCTTTTTACTACAGCGGTATTTGTTACAATTTGCACTTTATATTTGGTGCCCTTTGACCTTTACATTCAACGGCGGACCTACAGAGACGCGGATCAGACTCAGCTGGGAAATACCGCTGTCAGCTGCTCTTGTGAGTTGCACATGCCAGTCGATCTCTGTCTAAATATAATTTGGATCTACTCACAGCGGTTGCCCAGAGCCGCATCATGGAAAACAAGTTTGATTGTAAAATATACTCTATTGCTTAGTTATTGTTGCATAATTATTGCATAAATACCAGCCCTCTCACACCAGTATTTCTTTTAATATTACTATTCTTTCTTGATATATTTTTTGAGAAGAATCAACGTTTCAGTTGTTCTATTGAACACATAGTAATCAGTTGTTTATCTTCATACGCTACAATCAGTGTATACACATTTTCCACCTTAACCCTAGCTGATTAGCGCTGACACTTCTCTTTTACATATATATGTACATGTCAGACTGTCCTTACTTATCAATAGCGTGAGTAAATTAGACTGTAGACTGCTATAACGGCAGATTATACCTCTCTAACAAGTTAGTAGGATATAGAAATGCTCCTATGCTTAGGCCTGTAGCCATAATAAGACTCAAAGTAGAGTATGGCTTGTGATAATGAGTCACAGACTTGGGTAGGTAAATATTCTAGAAATAGCTTGTAGACATCAGACAATATGGGACAATATGGGCCTGATCTTGGGTTCAATATAGTCTAAAGGTGCATTCTGTGGGCCTATTAAATAAGTAAAAATTATCTATGCTATAGAAGGAATCCAGTTGGAGTTTTTGATTGGAAGTCTCCCTTTAAGATTTAGAGAAGTAGAATGTATATACTTGGAGCTAATGCCTAATAATTGTATAACTCTCTGTGTGAAACTGAGATATCTGGTATTGTGAATGTAAAAAAGTTTGCCAAACAGTGAGACTGTCATGCAGTGTCGATAGCGATGCTGCCCCAAGAACATAAGAGATTCACTAATTATATTGCATATTAAATGAGCAAATGTAGTGTATAATAATACTTCATGTATATAAAGGAATACATACGACCTTCTGACAGCTGATACTTAAACAACTGTGGATAT
Source organism: Bombina bombina (assembly GCF_027579735.1). Lineage (NCBI taxonomy): Eukaryota > Metazoa > Chordata > Amphibia > Anura > Bombinatoridae > Bombina > Bombina bombina. The sequence goes on from NC_069499.1 coordinate 419,792,727, forward strand.
TTAAATATCTTAGATACCCTCAGAGTTGGAAACATAGCATAATATATATATCAGGTCATACTTATTTAACATTACATTATATATGAGAACCTGCAGGTAATATGACTATCTCAGGACAATGTGTTGGATAAGGAACAATAACAGAAATAGTTCAGAAAATAGTAGATAACAGGTGCATAATACATGAGGTAGATGGCTATAATATATATGTCCTGAACTGTGAATTACTGAATTGCTTATAGAGCTCAATTTGGTCCTCTGCTCTCTAAATGTCTGTTGGGGGTATGCTATAGGGGAAGTCTAATTAAGATCTCTAAGTTAAGGTCATCTTATAAGATTTGCAGTAGGAGGGAATATATGCCAGGGACTAAAACATGGGAGACAGACCTCTAAATATATAAAAAGAACCTCTTCTGCAAACCATGAGTACATGCTCAGATATTAAAGTATTGTAAAACTTAGAAATGATGCAGGTTAACAGTGGAAAAACACTTCCATCAAGATTTTGGTAACCAACCAGTATTAACTAAAGTTAAGCTTGCTAAACCACAGTCTCAGAAGGACAAAATAAATCATACATTGTTTGGGATATAGATAGTCCCATTATTTCAGATCCTGAGATCATCACCCGGGGGATCAGTTATCTGCAAGTTAGTGTCCTAGAAAATAATATATACCAAGCAACTGTAGATGTTAGAAACCTAGGTGCAGGTACACCATGGTAAACTGTTATAGACATATTTACGTAGAAGGGCACAGACACTACTTTAATAATAATAACAAGTTACCCCACTCCAGATCTAACTATGGGTGCAGAGATCCGCTGAGTAAGCTGGCGGAAAGCATCTTTTAAGGTCCCATATCGAATAAGATAGGTCTGCAGAGGACCGTGGCCATCCGGGACTAAAATCACCTTCAATCTGCGTTATAGAGACATGATTGTCGTAGGACAGTGCAAATAGTCTGAGTGGTCTGATTGTCGTAGGACAGTGCAAATAGTCTGAGATGTGTGTCCCCAAACACTTGAGTTGCTTCTATATCCATTAGCTCCTCCATAATGTTGACAGGATGATAGATCTCTGCGACTAGCGCCTTCTCCTCTTTGTGAGCTTCGCCAGGTTTAAGCTTTCTTCAATGTGTGCATTGAGAGTTTAGGGTGCCTGTTACAAGAGAATAACACCTGGGTCCCACCGCATCACCCCGGGCAACAAGGGCATCAATGTTGGAAGCATGTGAAGCCACAACAGGGGCAGTATCCATAGATGAGCTGGCTCTATTTTGTAGCGTGTCTATGCAAGCTGCATGGTGTCGGTCTAAGTGAATGGACAGTTCTTCCAAAAGGAAAGTGATGAGCTCCATCTATGTTGTGGCTTTCAATGCAATCCAGTACTCTAGAGTAGGCCTCCTTCTTCCTCAGAGCTTGTGACGTCACTCATAACAATGGAGTTTTTCGTGCCATTTGTTCTTTTACCTTCTGAGTAAATTACGGATCCTGCGCTAACACGGCTCTATCCCCCAATGTCACTCTTTCAGCGAGTAGCTTTTTGTAGGTCCGTGGGATCCTTGGAACGTATGGAGTTCAGGTTAGAGGTTTAGCACTTGTCGTTCGCTGTCTCTGACCTGCCCTCCCTGCAGGATGCAATCTAGTGTTAGGAAGGTGTTAGGAGGATCGTAATCAAGAGGGATCTTACTTATCTTAGATCTGCTAATGTTACAGTTTATTTTTATAACTGCCTACTGCCTTAAAAGCTGGCTTTTAGCTCCTGAATGATTTAATATGTGGGAGCTCTGCTGAGTTGTGTCTATTCTCTTTCCTAGTTGGCCCCGCCCCCAGAGCATACAGTTTTAATCAAGTTTCCAGTTTACGTCTATTATCAAATTGTTTTTGTTTTCTTTGTATCCTCTGTTAAAAATCCGGAAGGTAAGGTGTGCACTTGCTACCGCATTACATGGCACTAGTTTTGCAAGAATGTAATACAGTAGCAAGAGCACTAGATGGTAGCACTTAAAGGGACCTGAAACCCAACATTTTTCTTTCATGATTTAGGTAGAACATGCAATTTTAAACAACTTTTCAATTTTTATCTATTGTTTAATTTGCTTCCTTCTCTTGTTATCCTTTGCTGAAAGGTTTATCTAGGTAATTTAAGGAGCTGCAAAGAACCTAGGTTCTAGCTGCTGATTGGTGGCTGCATATATATATACCGATTGTCATTGGCTCACCCATGTGTTCAGTTAGAAACCAGTAGTGCACTACTGCTCCTTCAACAAACGATTCCAAGATAACTAAAGAAACAAATTTTACAATAGAAGTAAACTGGAAAGTTGTTTAAATTGTGTGTTCTATCTGAATAATAAAAGAAACATTTGGGTTTCAAGTCCCTTTAAGGCAGCAGTTTTGCAAGAATCTTATACATTAGCAAGATCACTAGATGACAGCACTTATGGCAGCAGTTTTACAAGAATGTAATACATTAACAAGAGCACTAGATGGCAGCACCTATGGCAGCAGTTTTGCAAGAAAGATATACATTAGCAAGAGCACTAGATGGCAACAGTTTTGCAAGAATGTAATAAATTAGCAAGAGCACTAGATGGCAGCACTTATGACAGCAGTTTTGCAAGAATGTTATACATTAGCAAGAGCACAAGATGGCAGCAGTTTTGCAAGCATGTTATACATTAGCAAGAGCACTAGAATGCAGCACTTATGGCAGCAGTTTTGTAAGCATGTTATACATTAGCAAGAGCACTAGAATGCAGAACTTATGGCAGCAGTTTTGCAATAATGTTATATATTAGCAAAAGCACTAGATGGCAGCAGTTTTGCAAGAATGTAATAAATTAGCAAGAGCACTACATGGCAGCACTTATGGCAGCAATTTTGCAAGAATGTTATACATTAGCAAGAGCACTAGATGGCAGCACTTATGACAGCCGTATTGCAAGAATGTTATACATTAGCAAGAGCACTAGATGACAGCACTTATGACAGCAGTTTTGCAAGAATGTTAAATATTAGCAAGAGCACTAGATAGCAGCACTTTTTCTGTCATTTAGTGATCCAGAAATGTGCACATTACCTACCTAGAAATCTCTTAAACAAAGAATAACAAAAAAGCAAAGAAAATTTGATAATAGAAGTAAATCAGAAACTTTTTAAAAAATTGTATGCTGAGTCTGAATTATTAAAGAAATGTTTTTGGGTTTCATGGACCGTTAAACTTTTATTGTTCATATTTTTTAATATAATTCTATTATCAAATATACTTTATTTTCTTGGTATCCTTTGTTGAAAACTATACCTTGGTAGACTTAGGAGCAACAACATGCTACTAGGAGCTAGATGGTGATTGCTGGCTATGCATATTTGCCTCTTGTTATCCTTTGCTGAAAGGTTTATCTAGGAAATTTAAGGAGCTGCAAGAGAACCTAGGTTCTTGCTGCTGATTGGTGGCTGCATATATATCTGATCAGATCTGTTCAGTTAGAAACCAGTAGTGTCCTACTGTTCCTTCAACAAACGATTCCAAGATAATTAAAAAAACAAATTTGACAATAGAAGTAAACTGGAAAGTTGTTTAAATTGTATGTTCTATCTGAATAATGAAAGAAACATTTGGGTTTCATGTCCCTTTAAGGCAGCAGTTTTGCAAGAATCTTATACAAGTGCAAGAGCACTAGATGGCAGCACTTATGGCAGCAGTTTTGCAAGAATGCTATACATTAGCAAGAGCACTAGATGGCAGCAGTTTTGCAAGCATGTTATACATTAGCAAGAGCACTAGATGGCAGCACTTATGGCAGCAGTTTTGCAAGAATGTTATACATTAGCAAGAGCACTAGATGGCAACACTTATGGCAGAAGTTTTGCAAGAATTTTATACATTAGCAAGAGCACTAGATGGCAGCACTTATGGCAGCAGTTTTGCAAGAATGTTATACATTAGCAAGAGCACTAGATGGCAGCACTTATGGCAGCAGTTTTGCAAGAATGTTATACATTAGCAAGAGCACTAGATGGCAGCACTTATGGCAGCAGTTTTGCAAGAATGTTATACATTAGCAAGAGCACTAGATGGCAGCACTTATGGCAGCAGATTTGCAAGAATGTTATACATTAGCAAGAGCACTAGATGGCAGCACTTATGAAATGTTTTTGGGTTTCATGGACTGTTAAACTTTTATTGTTGATATTTTTAAATATAATTCTAGTATCAAATATACTTTATTTTCTTGGTATCCTTTGTTGAAAACTATACCTTGGTAGACTTAGGAGCAACAACACATTACTAGGAGCTAGCTGGTGATTGCCGGCTATGCACATTTGCCTCTTGTTATTGGTTAACTGATGTGTTCAGTCCTAGTAGTGCACTGGTGCTCTGGATCTGAATATAAAAATGCCTTATACCTCTTTGCAGTGGTTAAACACATAGTTATATGCAAGCAATAGAGCAACAATAAAATGTTCTTACACATCAGAGCATTTTATTTTTGCACTTTTATCTCCCTTTAAGGATGAGAATCACAGGTTAAATATTGTACTTCATTACAACCTAACTGTAATGCCATAATTATAAACAATTTTATTTGTCATCTAAGAGTGGCACTTTAAACTACCTGTTCTGAAACTTATACAGACCTCACTCTTCAGATTATTTATTCTTAATTTAAAGGGGTAGGCTAGTGTAAAAATAAAATCTTATACACTGTGTTAATCTCCTCTAATTAGGAGCAGGCATACATGTGCATATTCAATCACTGTCTATAGCCTCATCTGGAGCACAAATGTTGCTTTGAATATGTTTAACCCTTTTAAAAGAGATAAACACATAGTAAAAGAAGTGCATCTGCTTAAAGGGACATGCTATTTACATGCTATTTACAGACTTGCTTTTTAGCTAATTAGTGCTGACTCCACAGGAGTGAGCACAATGTTATCTATATGGCACACATGACCTAGCAGTGTATTGCTGTGCAAATCTATAAAAATGCACTGAGATAAAGACAGCCTGCAGGGGCTTAGAAACAGGCAGAAATGTCAAGGTTTAAAGGTTATAAAGTATTTTAATATAACATTGTTGGCTGTGCAAAGCTGGGGAATTGGTAATAAAGGTTATCTATCTTTTGAAACAATAAACATTTTGGAGTAGACTGTCCCTTTAAAAGAACAATTCTCTTTTTACGCTAGACTGTCTTTAAAATCTAGCTAGATGGGGGTTTTTTTACCAAAGAGAAAAAAAGTCCCATTTCCAAATAACACTTATCTACCACTAGAAATAAGAATGTTGATAAAAAAGCACTGGAGATGAGTGCTTCTATGTGTCAATGTTGATTAATACTGACATTTTAGTACAGTTCTTTAAGGAGACATGTTTAGCAAAAGATGTAGTTGTTGGTATGAAGTATATTAATCGGTGTCCTGTTATCCTGTATGCTTATTTTTGCCTTTTAAACTGGATAAACTGGACAAGTTACTTTATAAACAACTTAAATTTCCACTGGTTGACTAAAGATATATCATTTTGCTGCCTGAGGACAGATGTGGGGAGGAACATTCTTTTGGCATTAGAATTTGATAGTTCTACCATCTAGTGTCCATCTACGTATTTGGAAAATTGCTGGATGGAGAAAGTAGGGTCTGGTTGAGTAAAAAGCAGCAAGTCAGAGAAAGGTTTGCTGTTTAGTTCTATTAAGTTTTCTTTCTGCATTAAGGCTATTTATTTATTTTTATCTGGAAGGTCACATTTCATTTTCACAACTATATGTAAAAAAAAAATTGTATTTAGAAAGATGTCTTTATTGAATTTATGCTTACCTGATAAATTAATTTATTTCATGGTGGTGAGAGTCCATGGTCTATTACTCCTGGGAATTATTCTCCTGGCCACTAGGAGGAGGCAAAGATCCCAAAACTTCCAGAATCTTTAAACCCCCTCCCACCTTACTGGAAACCAGTCTGACATATAGCCAAGTTATAAAAGAAGAAGGTAGGAAAAGAAAATAAGAGCACTAAAAAGGAGCAGGGAAAAGAGAGGTGCATACTCAAACTGCTGGCAGAAAAAAAACCAGTCACAGTAGAAATAAAATTGGGCGGGGGCTCGTAGACTCTTTCTGCCATGAAAGAAATGAATTTATCAGGCTTGCATAAATTATATTTTTTTATAAAGGTGGTGAGAGTCTACAAACCATTACCCGTGGGAACTGCAGTACCGAGTTAGCCAGTGTATTTAAAGTAAAAATAATTTTATAAGAAAATAACTAAAGGTATGTACAGGTCCCTTTGACAGGCATTCTGAAGCTCAGTCATATTTATATACAGTATACAGGGTAAGGTATATGCATTTAAAAAATACATATGTAAAGCATGAAGATGCTTTTTTTAGAATTTTTTTTTTTAAATAAAAAACGTTAACCTACCACTGCCTGCACTGATATCATGTGAGTGTGACATGACTACAGGGGTTAGTGTTTCTGTTTTACCAATTGGTGTTTATGTGTGTGTGTATGGTGTGTGTGTGTATGTATGTGACTGTGTGTGTATTTATGCAGGTATGTGTGTTTGTGTATGTTTGTGGAACCAGCAAATTACAGACCTTATTACTACAGCATGGGGGGGCAGGGGGTAAACAGTGTCACTATACAGTACCACTATATACAGTATGGGGGTGGACCATGTCACTAACTACTGTGGTCACTTTATAAATACTGGGCGGGTAGGGTCAGGCCAGCCATCTCACCGGCAGATTACAGACTGTGTCACTAACTTACTATATACAGTACTGGGGAGTGTCACTATATATATATATATATATATATATATATATACAGTAATAGGGGGTCAGACCATCTCACAGACTGTGGGCACAGGGTACCTCCTTTTGCAGACATGTAATCTGATTCACATTTTTTTTCTGTGTTAAATGTAAAAAAAAAAAAAAGTATTAAATTCACCTTTTTTGTAGGGGGGAGGGGCAGTGTGGGGGGGGGGGCCCTTCTTAGATTCTTGCACCTGGGCCCTGTGGTTTCTAGTTACGCCTCTGGGTAGTAGCTGTTTGACCCTTTATGGAACCATACAAATTAACAAACAAGCTAAAGGATTGTCAAAAATTCTTAGTAGCCTGCAAAATAGAACTTCAAAGTTCTGACCACATCTAAATAATGGTTAAGCTCCTCCTTAACACTTTGGATTTAGGACAAAAAGTGAGAGCAACAATCTCACGATTGATGTTAAAGGGACAGGAAAACCCAAAACTTTCTTTCATGATTTGGATAGAACATACAATTTTAAACAGATTTTCAATTAACTTCTATTATCAAACATGTTTTATTCTCTTGTTACCCTTTGCTGATTAAACAGCATTGCACCAATGGCAGCTAGATGATCACATCTAGTTAGCCAATCAGAAGAGATAAATGTGTGCGGGAACCAATGACCAGCTAGCTCCCACTAGTGTAGGATATGTGTGTATTCTTTTTCAACAAGGGATACAAAGAACAAAGCAAATTTGTAAATAGAAGTGAATTTAAAAGTGACAACATTATGCAGTTGTTTCCACGCAAGCCTTCAGTCTCGTCGGAAACAGGCGAAAAGATGCAGCGGTCTTAAGACTGCTGCTCCTTATCTCGTGTGCTGCCTCAGAGGCTGCGGACAGCAAACCAGCCGATCACATCAATTGGGTTGATTGACACCCCCTGCTAGCAGCCGATTGGCCGCAAATCTGCAGGGGGCGGCATTGCACAAGCAGTTCACCAGAATTCCTTATGCAATGTTAAATGCCGACAGCATATGCTGTTGGCATTTAGCAAATGCAGGGCGGACAAGATTCGCTATAGTGAATCATGTCTGTCCGGGGTATGATAAATCTACCTCTCTATCTGAATCATGCAAGTTTAATTTTGACTTACCTATCACTTTAACAGAAGAAACCACCTTGGGCAAAAGGTCAAACTTAGTTCTCAAAACTGCTTTATCCTTAAGAATAAACAAGATAAGGATGCTCACAAAAGAGCAGACAAATCAGAAACTCGTCTAGCAGAAGAAATAACCAAAATAAACAAATCCTTCCAAAAGCTGAATATCCAAAACATGCATAGGCTAAAAAAAACGAGGAACCTGAAAACCAAATAAGATTCCATGGAGGAGAAATTGGTTAACCACAGGCTTAATCATGACTAAGGTCAGGATAAAATTCTGAATATTCAGCAATCTTCTTGTAAAACAAGACAGAAAGAGCAGTGATCTAACCCATAAAAGAACTAGCAGATAAATTCTTATCCAAACCAGCATGAAGAAATTAAGGAATTCTATTAATTCTAACAGAGTGCCAAATTAACCCATGTCCCACACACCAGAAAATAAAAACCTTCTAAACCTTGTGATAAATCTTTCTTGACACAGGTTTATGGGCCTGTACCAAACTGACAAAACCAGAAAAACCTCTTTGTCTTAAAACTAAACATTCAATCTCCAAGCCATCAAGTTTAAAGATTTTAAATCCTGATAAAAAAATAGACCTTGAGACAGAAGGTCATCATGATGCAGGGAAAGTAGCGAGGCCAAGCTGGAGCAATCAGGATTAATGTGATAGTTCCTGCTTGATCCTGGCTATTACCCTCGGTAATAGAACAAAGGGTGCAAAAATGTAAGCCAGACAAAACAACCAAGGAGCTTCAAGAGTATCTTTGCCTGAGGATCCCTGGACCTCTCAAAATATCTGGGTAGTTCTTTGTTTAAAGGGCCATAATACCCAAATGTTTAAACACTTGAAAGTGATGCAGCATAGCTGTAAAAAGCTGACTAGAAAATATCTCCTGAACAACTCTATGTAAAAAAGAAAGATATTTTACCTCAAAAGTTCCTCAGTAGCCACCTTGTAAAGGATTTCTAAGCAGCATTTTAGTGTGTCTGTCCTGGGACAGCTGAAAGGATGAGCCTTGTGAACTCTCATATTATTTCACCAATCAGGTAAAGGAAGCTTACTATGAAATCTCATGAGAGTTAAGTCAAATCTCATGAGATCACAGTAAGAGTGCATGACCTCAGCACTGCTGATACTGATTGGCTGCTGTTCATTTCTTCATTTTTTTATTTTTTTTTACCTGCAGCTGGGAGCAGGTGAAGTATAACTTTTTACACAGAACTTACTCTGCTGAGCTGAGGAGATTGTGAGGTAAAATATCTTCCTTTTTTACATAGTGATGCTCAGGTGATATTTTCCTGTCAGCTTTTTACAGTTATACTGCATCAGTTTCAAGTGATTTAGCATATGAGTATTATGTCCCTTTAAACGAGAAGCCATCAGATCCACTTCTGGAAAACCGAGAAAGCCTGCTTCCCAATTGCACACCCCCGGAATATGAAGTGCAGAAATTAAACAGGAATTGCTTTCTGCCCAAGTCAGAGTTCCCTCCTAGTGATTGATGTAAGCCACTGCTGTGACATTGTCTGACTGCAAACACAGATAAGTCTCTCTTTCCAGGAGAGGTCAAAACTTACGGGCCCTGAAAATCCAGAGTTCCAGAAGATTTATAAGCAACTTCGCCTATTGAAGTGACCAAACGTCCTGTGCTCTATGAGACCATCAGACTGCACCTCAACCTGACAGACTAGCATCTGTCGAGATCACAGTCCAATTTGGATGGACAAAAGATGCCCCCAGAATAATAGACGGATGATTGATGCAGCAAGAAAAGGATTGTCTTCTATTGGCATCCAAAATAATCTTTTGAGCCAACTCTTTTGAGATTCCTGCACCACTGACAAAGCATACAAAGTTTCACAAATAGAGAAGGAACTGTCGAAGATTACACAAGCTGAGAGTAACTTCAACCTTATCTGTTCTTTTTTAAGGAAAGACTGAATACATTAAGTAGTTCTGGACCAAGGAGACAGATAGTTTTTTTTAGAAAATTTAGTTTCCAACCATGCTCTTGAAGAAGAGCATGGTTGAAAAAAATCAAAATGCAGATAATGATTTAAACATTACATTAAAGGCAGGATAAATAGAGTAACCTTACACCCAAATAAAGCAGCTCTTGGAAGCAATAAAAACGTACCCCCTCATCAGAGGCTTAAGAAGGATTTAGAAATGTTAAGAATCTATAGAGCATCGGATGGGCGCTAGCCCAATGACAAGCTGATCACACAGACATGCCCATAATACTAATTTGCTAAAAAATGTAGCACACTAAAAACCCAGCATGTACATGTAACTAATGCACAAAACAAAATTACATGCATAATCGGGCTGAGGCATGAAAAAATGGCGCACATATCAAGCTGACATGAAAAAAATGATGCATGCAAACTGATGCATGAAAAATTTCAAAACTTAACATACTTCAAGGTCTACATAGGGTGAAAATAAAGTACTTATAAACCCGTGTATAAAATGCCTGACATAAGTGACTACCTACTAATAGCTTATATGCTAAACAGGTGCCCACAACAACCCAAACACTTACCTTATAAGCACCCATACTACTGGACTTACCATTAGCAAATAAAAAACTGCTTTCAGTAAATAGCCAATCAAGTGCTGTGCACGTGACAGTAGAGCAGGGGTCAACAAATCTGTTTAAAATTTAGGAGCCACAAAGAATATGTAGGAGCCAGACAGTGGTATTTGTATAAAGATAATATATTCTGTATAAAGATAATAAATTCTGGGTTTGTCGAGCCCTGCAGTCGAGGATCTATTTATTTGTGTGTATATATATATATATATATATATATATATATATATATATATATATATATATATATATATATATATATATATATATATATATATATATATGAAAAAACAATGTATCAGCACTACATCCCTTATTTAGATGGCCCCTAAAGGTAGAAGTGATATGGGGTAACCCCCAATAGTAATCTTCCACCTGTGCACGGAGAGTTATAGAATTAATCCCAGTATAAAAGAAATAAAGTAACTCTTAGCCCAGCACAATGGGATACCAAAATTGTCATAACTAAGAATAAAGGGCTAACCCAGAGATACAGACAGACAGCAGATACAATTATAATGAGTTTATCAACATTCAGAAAAATTATTAGCATCAAAAATTAAATATACAAATCATATGTGGCAACAATAAAATAAAGCTGAAGTCCCTCTGTGAATAATAAAAGTCAGTTGGTAATTAACCCTTTTTAAAGGCCTCTATCCCAGGGTCTAATAGCATTAAATTTGCTTATTCCTTGCAGCCGAGGAAAGCTATTCCTTCAAAAGGTCTCCAAAGAAAATGATCATCATGCAGGGTAAATAATATGCAATAACGTAACTGGTTAACTTAGATGTGGAATTGTAAAAGCATACTCGGTAAACTGGCTGTACCCGGACAGCATCATCAGTAACACACTACGGTATTTCACCTAAGATCGACTTAGGGGTAAATGTTCCAACTCCGTTGTGAGAAAAAAGCCCCCACATCGCAAACACTAAAATACATTTTTTAACCCCTAATCTGCCGAACCGGACATCGCCACCGCTATAATAAATATATTAACCCCTAAACCGCCGCACTCCCGCATCGCAAACACTAGTTAAATATTATTAACCCCTAATCTGCCGTCCCTAACATCGCCGCCACCTACCTACATTTATTAACCCCTAATCTGCCGCCCCCAACGTTGCTGCCACTATTCTAAATTTATTAACCCCTAAACCTAAGTCTAACCCTAACCCCCACTAACTTAAATATAATTTAAATAAATCTAAATAAAATTACTATCATTAACTAAATTATTCCTATTTAAAACTAAATACTTACCTATAAAGTAAACCCTAGGCTAGCTACAACATAACTAATAGTTACATTGTATCTAGCTTAGGGTTTATTTTTATTTTACAGGCAAGTTTGTATTTATTTTAACTAAGTAGAATAGTTATTAAATAGTTATTAACTATTTAATAACTACCTAGTTAAAATAAAGACAAATTTACATGTAAAATAAAACCTAACCTAAATTACACTAACACCTAACACTACACTATAATTAAATTAATTCCCTAAATTAAATACAATTAAATAAAATGATCTAAAGTACAAAAAAAACACTAAATTACAGAAAATAATAAACAAATTACAAGATTTTTAAACTAATTACACCTAATCTAATATCGCTAACAAAATAAAAAAGCCCCCCCCCAAATAAAAAAAGCCCTACCCTACACTAAATTACAAATAGCCCTTAAAAGGGCCTTTTGCGGGGCATTGCCCCAAAGTAATCAGCTCTTTTACCTGTAAAAAAAATTACAAATCCCCCCAACATTAAAACCCACCACCCACACAACCAACCCTACTCTAAAACCCACCCAATACCCCCTTAAAAGAATCTAACACTAACCCCTTGAAGATCACCTTTCCAGGAGAAGTCTTCATCCCACCGGGCCGAAGTCCTCAACGAAGCCGGGAGAAGTCTTCATACAAGCCGGGCGAAGTGGTCCTCCAGACGGGCAGAAGTCTTCATCCAGATGGCATCTTCTATCTTCATCCATCCGGTGCGGAGCGGGTCCATTGTCAAGACATCCGGCGCGGAGCATCTTCTTCCAATGAAGTCTTCTTACTAAATATGGTTCCTTTAAGTGGCGTCATCCAAGATGGCGTCCCTTCAATTCCGATTGGCTGATAGAATTCTATCAGCCAATCAGAATTAATGTAGAAAAAATCCTATTGGCTGATGCAATCAGCCAATAGGATTGAGCTAGCATTCTATTGGCTGATTGGAACAGGCAATAGAATGCCAGCTCAATCCTATTGGCTGATTGGATCAGCCAATAGGATTGAACTTCAATCCTATTGGCTGATTGCATCAGCCAATAGGATTTTTTCTACCTTAATTCCGATTGGCTGATAGATTTCTATCAGCCAATCAGAATTGAAGGGACGCCATCTTGGATGACGTCACTTAAAGGAACCGTCATTTAGTAAGAAGACTTCGTTGGAAGAGAATGCTCTGCGCCGGATGTCTTGAAGATGGACCCGCTCCGCGCCGGTTGGATGAAGATAGAAGATGCCGTCTGGATGAAGACTTCTGCCTGTCTGGAGGACCACTTCGCCCAGCTTGGATGAAGACTTCTCCCGGCATCGTTGAGGACTTCGACCCGGTTGGAAGAAGACTTCTCCCGGTAAGGTGATCTTCAAGGGGTTAGTTTTAGGGTTTTTTAAGAGGGTATTGGCTGGGTTTTAGAGTAGGGTTGGTTGTGTGGGTGGTGGGTTTTAATGTTGGGGGGGGGATTTGTAATTTTTTTTACAGGTAAAAGAGCTGATTACTTTGGGGCAATGCCCCGCAAAAGGCCCTTTTAAGGGCTATTTGTAATTTAGTGTAGGGTAGGGCTTTTTTTATTTTGGGGGAGCTTTTTTATTTTGTTATGGGGATTAGATTAGGTGTAATTAGTTTAAAAATCTTGTAATTTGTTTATTATTTTCTGTAATTTAGTGGGTTTTTTTTGTTCTTTAGATAATTTTATTTCATTGTATTTAATTGTATTTCATTTAGGGAATTAATTTAATTATAGTGTAGTGTTAGATGTTAGTGTAATTTAGGTTAGGTTTTATTTTACATGTAAATTTGTCTTTATTTTAACTAGGTAGTTATTAAATAGTTAATAACTATTTAATAACTATTCTACCTAGTTAAAATAAATATAAACTTGCCTGTAAAATAAAAATAAACCCTAAGGCCTAGATTTAGAGTTGGGCGGTAGCCGTCAAAACCAGCATTAGAGGCTCCTAACGCTGGTTTTTACCGCCCTCTGGTATTTGGAGTCAGTCATTAAAGGATCTAACGCTCACTTTTCAGCCACGACTTTTCCATACCGCAGATCCCCTTACGTCAATGGCGTATCCTATCTTTTCAATGGGATCTTTCTAACGCCGGTATTTAGAGTCGTGGCTGAAGTGAGCATTAGAAATCTAACGACAAAACTCCAGCCGCAGAAAAAAGTCAGTAGTTAAGAGCTTTCTGGGCTAACGCCGGTTTATAAAGCTCTTAACTACTGTGCTCTAAAGTACACTAACACCCATAAACTACCTATGTACCCCTAAACCGAGGTCCCCCCACATCGCCGCCACTCGATTAATTTTTTTAACCCCTAATCTGCCGCCCCTTATACTTATGTACCCCTAATCTGCTGCCCCTAACACCGCCGACCCCTATATTATATTTATTAACCCCTAACCTGCCCCCCACAATGTCGCCACCAGCTACCTACACTTATTAACCCCTAATCTGCCGACCGCAAAGCGCCGCTACCTACGTTATCCTTATGTACCCCTAATCTGCTGCCCCTAACACCGCCGACCCCTATATTATATTTATTAACCCCTAATCTGCCCCCCTCAATGTCGCCTCCACCTGCCTACACTTATTAACCCCTAATCTGCCGAGCGGACCGCACCGCTACTATAGTAAAGTTATTAACCCCTAATCCACCTCACTCCCGCCTCAATAACCCTATAATAAATAGTATTAACCCCTAATCTGCCCTCCCTAACATCACCGACACCTAACTTCAATTATTAACCCCTAATCTGCCGACCGAATCTCGCCGCTACTGTAATAAATGGATTAACCCCTAAAGCTAAGTCTAACCCTAACCCTAACACCCCCCTAAATTAAATATAATTTAAATCTAACGAAAAAAAATTAACTCTTATTAAATAAATTATTCCTATTTAAAGCTAAATACTTACCTGTAAAATAAACCCTAATATAGCTACAATATAAATTATAATTATATTATAGCTATTTTAGGATTTATATTTATTTTACAGGTAACTTTGTATTTATTTTAACCAGGTACAATAGCTATTAAATAGTTAAGAACTATTTAATAGCTAAAATAGTTAAAATAATTACAAAATTACCTGTAAAATAAATACTAACCTAAGTTACAATTAAACCTAACACTACACTATCAATAAATTAATTAAATAAAATACCTACAATTACCTACAATTAAACCTAACACTACACTATCAATACATTAATTAAATACAATACCTACAAATAACTACAATTAAATAAACTAACTAAAGTACAAAAAATAAAAAAGAACTAAGTTACAAAAAATAAAAAAATATTTACAAACATTAGAAAAATATTACAATTTTAAACTAATTACACCTACTCTAAGCCCCCTAATGAAATTACAAAGCCCCCCAAAATAAAAAAATGCCCTACCCTATTCTAAATTGCAAAAGTTCAAAGCTCTTTTACCTTACCAGCCCTGAACAGGGACCTTTGCGGGGCATGCCCCAAGAAATTCAGCTCTTTTGCCTGTAAAAAAACACATACAATACCCCCCCAACATTACAACCCACCACCCACATACCCCTAATCTAACCCAAACCCCCCTTAAATAAACCTAACACTAAGCCCCTGAAGATCTTCCTACCTTATCTTCACCTCACCGGGTATCACCGATCGGTCCTGGCTCCAAAATCTTCATCCAACCCAAGCGGGGGCTGGCGATCCATAATCCTGCGGCTGAAGAGGTCCAGAAGAGGCTCCAAGGTCTTCATCCTATCCGGGAAGAAGAGGCGATCCAGACCGGCAACCATCTTGATCCAAGCGGCATCTTCTATCTTCATCCGATGAGGAACGGCTCCATCGTGAAGACCTCCAGCGCGGATCAATCTTCTTCCGACGACGTCCAACTGAAGAATGACGGTTCCTTTAAGGGACATCATCCAAGATGGCGTCCCTCGAATTCCGATTGGCTGATAGGATTCTATCAGCCAATCAGAATTAAGGTAGGAAAATTCTGATTGGCTGATGGAATCAGCCAATCAGAATCAAGTTCAATCCGATTGGCTGATCCGATCAGCCAATCAGATTGAGCTCGCATTCTATTGGCTGTTCTATTGGCTGCCGCTTGGATCAAGATGGTTGCCGGTCTGGATCGCCTCTTCTTCCCGGATAGGATGAAGACCTTGGAGCCTCTTCTGGACCTCTTCAGCCGCAGGATTATGGATCGCCAGCCCCCGCTTGGGTTGGATGAAGATTTTGGAGCCAGGACCGATCGGTGATACCCGGTGAGGTGAAGATAAGGTAGGAAGATCTTCAGGGGCTTAGTGTTAGGTTTATTTAAGGGGGGTTTGGGTTAGATTAGGGGTATGTGGGTGGTGGGTTGTAATGTTGGGGGGGGGTATTGTATGTGTTTTTTTTACAGGCAAAAGAGCTGAATTTCTTGGGGCATGCCCCGCAAAGGGCCCTGTTCAGGGCTGGTAAGGTAAAAGAGCTTTGAACTTTTGTAATTTAGAATAGGGTAGGGCATTTTTTTTATTTTGGGGGGCTTTGTAATTTCATTAGGGGGCTTAGAGTAGGTGTAATTAGTTTAAAATTGTTGTAATATTTTTCTAATGTTTGTAAATATTTTTTTATTTTTTGTAATTTAGTTCTTTTTTATTTTTTGTACTTTAGTTAGTTTATTTAATTGTAGTTATTTGTAGGTATTGTATTTAATTAATGTATTGATAGTGTAGTGTTAGGTTTAATTGTAGGTAATTGTAGGTATTTTATTTAATTAATTTATTGATAGTGTAGTGTTAGGTTTAATTGTAATTTAGGTTAGGATTTATTTTACAGGTAATTTTGTAATTATTTTAACTATTTTAGCTATTGAATAGTTCTTAACTATTTAATAGCTATTGTACCTGGTTAAAATAAATACAAAGTTACCTGTAAAATAAATATAAATCCTAAAATAGCTGTAATATAATTATAATTTATATTGTAGCTATATTAGGGTTTATTTTACAGGTAAGTATTTAGCTTTAAATAGGAACAATTTATTTAATAAGAGTTAATTTATTTCGTTAGATTTAAATTATATTTAATTTAGGGGGTGTTAGGGTTAAAGTTAGACTTAGCTTTAGGGGTTAATAAATTTATTAGAGTAGCGGTGAGCTCCTGTCGGCAGATTAGGGGTTAATACTTGAAGTTAGGTGTCGGCAATGTTAGGGAGGGCAGATTAGGGGTTAATACTATTTATTATAGGGTTATTGAGGCGGGAGTGAGGCGGATTAGGGGTTAATACATTTATTATAGTAGCGCTCAGGTCCGGTCGGCAGATTAGGGGTTAATAAGTGTAGTTAGGTGGAGGCGACGTTGTGGGGGCAGATTAGGGGTTAATAAATATAATATAGGTGTCGGCGATGTTAGGGCAGCAGATTAGGGGTACATAGGGATAATGTAGGTGGCGGGGGTGTACGGAGCGGCAGATTAGGGGTTAAAAATAATATGCAGGTGTCAGCGATAGCGGGGGCGGCAGATTAGGGGTTAATAAGTGTAAGGTTAGGGGTGTTTAGACTCGGGGTACATGTTAGAGTGTTAGGTGCAGACGTAGGAAGTGTTTCCACATAGAAAACAATGGGGCTGCGTTAGGAGCTGAATGCGGCTTTTTTGCAGGTGTTAGGTTTTTTTTCAGCTCAAACAGCCCCATTGTTTTCTATGGGGATATCGTGCACGAGCACGTTTTTGAAGCTGGCCGCGTCCGTAAGCACCGCTGGTATCGAGAGTTGAAGTTGCGGTAAATATGCTATACGCTCCTTTTTTGGAGCCTAACGCAGCCCTTCAGAGAACTCTCAATACCAGCGGTATTTAAAAGGTGCGGCCAGAAAAAAGCCAGCGTAGCTAACGCACCCCTTTGGCCACAGAACTCTAAATCTAGGCGTAAGCTAGCTACAATGTAACTGTTAGTTATATTGTAGCTAGTTTAGGGTTTATTTTATAGGTAAGTATTTAGTTTTAAATAGGAATAATTTAGTTAATGATAGTAATTTTATTTAGATTTATTTAAATTATATTTAAGTTAGTGGGGGTTATGGTTAGGGCTAGACTTAGGTTTAGGGGTTTAGGGGTTAATAAATGTAGGTAGGTGGCGGCGATGTTAGGGACAGCAGATTAGGGGTTAATAATATTTAACTAATGTTTGCAATGCGGGAGTGCGGCGGTTTAGGGGTTAATATGTTTATTATAGTGGCGACGACGTTGGGGGCGGCAGATTAGGGGTTAAGAAGTGTAGGTAGGTTGATGCGACATTGGGGAAGGCAGATTAGGGGTTAATAAATATAATGTAGGTGTCGGCGATGTTGGGGGCCACAGATTAGGGGTTCATAAGAATAATGTAGGTGGCGGCGGTGTCCGGAGCGGCAGATTAGGGGTTACTAAGTGTAAGATTAGGGGTGTTTAGACTTGGGGTTCATGTTAGAGTTTTAGGTGTAAACGTAAATTTTATTTCCCCATAGGAATCAATGGGGCTGTGTTAAGGAGTTTTACGCTGCTTTTTGGCAGTTGTTAGACTTTTTTTCAGCCGGCTCTCCCCATTGATTCCTATGGGGAAATGGTGCACGAGCACGTTACACCAGTTCACCGCTAACGTAAGCAGCGCTGTTATTGGAGTGCGTTAATGAGCAAAATGTTGCTCAACACTCACTTCTTGTCTGGTTTGTAAAAACTCGTAATACCAGCGCTG
Organism: Bombina bombina; assembly: GCF_027579735.1. Lineage (NCBI taxonomy): Eukaryota > Metazoa > Chordata > Amphibia > Anura > Bombinatoridae > Bombina > Bombina bombina. Next base: position 419,811,221 of record NC_069499.1, read on the forward strand.
TCTGTAAGTGAGCGGTGAGCATAAACTGCTCGTTAGCACCGCATAGCCTTTAACGCAAAACTTGTAATCTAGCCAATTGTTATTCTGCCCACATACACAAGATAAGACTCCAGATATCACATTTTGCTCTGGAAATCAGGAACAAGTTAACATTGTTTATCCTGTTATCTCTCATTTAATACTTTAATCATTATAATTTTGATATATATTTTAGTAATGTGAAAATGTTTGTTTTATAGAATATTTGTTAAAAAAAAGAGGAATATGTTTCTTATAATTATTCATTATATTAATATTAATAAATTACAACAAATAAATTATTAAAATAAATGTGCAGGGGGAATTTGACACATGGCAATTTTAAGTTTAGGGTACTAAGAAAGATAAAAAAGAATGAGGAATTAGAATGAGGAATAAGGACTTTTTGTGTTATGAAAAATACAGAGAGGATCTAAACAAAGGGTTTGCAAGTACAAAGATTACACTACGTGAACTTTCTACAGCATACAGACATTTGGCCACAGTTGTGGAGGAAATAATACTTAATAATAAAATATTTTTCAGACTTTGGAATAAAAAAGAACCAACAATATAAAATGTAAGGACAGATATCTGCAACGAGAAGTTACTTTTCTCTCTCTTTTGATATATAAATGGTGACAAGGGCTCTTTATCCCAAAGCATAAATACCTTTGTCTGAAGTTAGACAGCTGTGGTGTATTCAAACAAAAATAGTAACATCTCAAAGAGTTTATAATACACCAGCACCCCTATCCATGTTACACAAGTAACACACATGCAGTTTCAGAAAATCCTTTACAAATATTATTTTACATTATATAATGCTCGCTGTTTGTTATATCATAATCTGTTGTTTGTTATATAAAAATCAGCTGTTTGATATATAATAATCTGCTGTTTGTTATATAATTATCTGCTGTTTGTTGTATAATAATTGGCTGTTTGTTATAATATCTGCTGTTTGTTATGGTATATTATAATCTGCTGTTTGTTATATTATAATCTGCTGTTTGTTATATAATTATTTACTGTTTGCTATATTATAATCTGCTGTTTGTTATATAATGATCTGCTGTTTGTTATATAATAATCTGCTGTTTGTTATATAATAATTTGCTGTTTGTTATATAATAATAGGCTGTTTGTTATATTATAATCTGCTGTTTGTTATATTATAATCTGCTGTTTGTTATATAATTATCTGCTGTTTGTTGTATAATAATTGTCTGTTTGTTATATTATAATCTGCTGTTTGTTACAGTATATTATAATCTGCTGTATGTTATATTATAATCTGCTGTTTGTTATATAATGATCTGCTGTTTGTTATATAATAATCTGCTGTTTGTTATATAATAATCTGCTGTTTGTTATATAATAATCTGCTGTTTGTTGTATAATAATCTGCTGTTTGTTATATTATAATCTGCTGTTTATTATATAATGATCTGCTGTTTGTTATATAATAATCTGCTGTTTGTTGTATAATAATCTGCTGTTTGTTGTATAATAATCTGCTGTTTGTTATATTATAATCTGCTGTTTATTATATAATTATCTGCTGTTTGTTATATAATAATCTTCTGATTGTTATTTAATAATCTGCTGTTTGTTATTTAATAACTGGCTGTTTGTTATATAATAATGAGCTGTTTGATAACCTTGCTTTACTGGTAACCATTTAATTGTTTGTTATTTTGCTGATGCTTAAACATGTTGGCCATTGCACATTTGTGCTGCTATATATATTATGATTACACTTGCCTGACCCTTTAAATTAGCATACAGTAAACATTTTGCTTCTATAAGGTTTGCAACATGTGGTCTCAAGGGCAACTTATTACAAAAGAACCTAGTTTATCTAGAGTGCTAATATATATGTTTTTTCTGGGGTACAAAGGATAGCAACAAATTATTTAAAGAGAAATAGCTCAATGTGATCACAGAAAAAAATTGAGAAGATCTGTCTAAATCATAAACGTTTTATTTTGCCTTTCATGTTCCTTCAAAGGGACATAAAACCCATTTTTTTCATGATTTGGATAGAGCATACAATTTTAAACAGTTTTCCAACTTACTTCTATAATCAAATTTGCTTTTTTCACTTTCTGCTAGATTACGAGTTTTGCGTTATGAGCGGCTCTGTGCTAACTTGCAAGTTATTGCCACCACTCACCTCCCTATAGCGCTGCTATTACAGGTTTGCAAAAACCCGGCGTTAACAGGCAATATTGCAGCGTTGAGCAAAATTGAGCTCCATACCGCACTCAAATACCAGCGCTGCTTTGAGCTGGTTTTACGTGCTCTTGCACGATTTCCCCATAGACATCAATGGGGAGAGCCGGCTAAAAAAAGCCTAACTCCTGCAATATAGGAGTGTAAAGCTCCGTAACGCAGCCCCATTGATTCCTATGGGGAAGAAAAGTTATGTTTACACCCAACACCCTAACATAAACCCCGAGTCTAAACACCCCTAATCTGCTGCCCCGACATCGCCGACACCTACATTATACTTATTAACCCCTAATCTGCCGCCCCCAACATCGCCACCACCTACATAAATGTATTAACCCCTAATCTGCCGCCCCCAACATCGCCGCCACCTACATTACACTTATTAACCCCTAATCTGCCGCCCCCAATGTCATCGCTACCTACCTACACTTATTAACCCCTAATCTGCTGCCCCCAACGTCGCTGCCACTATACTAAAGTTATTAGCCCCTAAACCTAAGTCTAACCCTAACCCTAACACCCACTAACTTTAATATAATTAAAATAAATCTAAATAAAAATTACTATCATTACCTAACTAATTCCTATTTAAAACTAAATACTTACCTGTAAAATAAACCCTAAACTAGCTATAGTATAACTAATAGTTACATTGTAGCTATCTTAGGTTTTATTTTTATTTACAGGCAAGTTTGTATTTATTTTAACTAGGTAGACTAGTTAGTAAATAGTTATTAACTATTTACTAACTATCTAGTTAAAATAAATACAAATTTACCTGTAAAACAAAACCTAACCTGTCTTACACTAACACCTAACCTTACACTACAATTAAATAAATTACATTAATTAAATACAATTAACTAAATTACAAAAAAAACAAACACTAAATTACAAAAAAGTAAAAAAGAAATTATCAAATATTTAAACTAATTACACCTAATCTAATAGCCCTATCAAAATAAAAAAGCCCCCCCAAATAAAAAACAAACTAGCCTAAACTAATCTGCCAATAGCCCTTAAAAGGGCCTTTTGTGGGGCATTGTCACAAAGAAATCAGCTCTTTTACCTGTAAAAAAAAATACAAACAACCCCCCAACAGTAAAACCCACCACCCACACAACCGAAACCTCAAATAAAATCCTAACTAAAAAAACCTAAGCTCCCCATTGCCCTGAAAAGGGCATTTGGATGGGCATTGCCCTTAAAAGGGTATTTATCTCTTTTTCAACCTAAACTCTAATCTAAAAATAAAACCCACCCAATAAACCCTTAAAAAACTGTAAGTGGATCTTTGGGGGTTAGTGTTAGTTTTTTTTAAGGGTTTATTGGGTGGGTTTCATTTTTAGATTATGGTTTGGGCTGAAAAAGAGCTAAATGCCCTTTTAAGGGCAATGCCCATCCAAATGCCATTTTCAGGGCAATGGGGAGCTTAGGTTTTTTAGATAGGATTTTATTTGGGGGGTTTGGTTGTGTGGGGGTTGGGTTTTACTGTTGGGGGGTTGTATTTTTTTTTACAGGTAAAAGAGCTGATTTATTTGGGGCAATGCACCACAAAAGGCCCTTTTAAGGGCTATTGGCAGTTTAGTTTAGGAAAGTGTTTTTTTATTTTTTTTATTTTTTTATTTTGATAGGACTATTAGATTAGGTGTAATTAGTTTAAATGTTATCTAGTAAATAGTTAATAACTATTTACTTACTAGTCTACCTAGTTAAAATAAATACAAACTTACCTGTGAAATAAATTTTTTACCTAAGATAGATACAATGTAACTATTAGTTATATTGTAGCTAGCTTAGGTTTTATTTTACAGGTAAGAACAGTATTTAGTTTTAAATAGGAATTATTTAGGTAGTAATTGTAATTTTTATTTGGAATAATTTAAATTATGTTAAAGTTAGTGGGTGTTAGACTTAGAGTTAGGTTTAGGGGTTAATAACTTTAGTATAGTGGCTGCGATTTCGGGGGCAGCAGATTAGGGGTTAATAACAGTAATGTAGGTTGCGGCTATGTTAGGGACAGCAGATTAGGGGTTAATAATATTTAACTAGTGTTTGTGATGCGGGAGTGCAGCAGTTTAGGGTTTAATATGTTTATTATAGTGGTGGCGATGTCCGGAGCGGCAGATTAGGGGTTAATAATTTTATTTTAGTGTTTGCGATGCGGGAGGGCCTCGGTTTAGGGGTTAATAGGTAGTTTATGGGTTTTAGCGTACTTTTTAGCACTTTAGTTATGAGTTTTATGTTACGGCTTTGTAACATAAAAACGCCATAACTACTGACTTTCAGTTTACGGTACAGATCTTCAGGGTATAGGCTGTACCGCTTAATTTTTGGCCGGACAGGCAAACTCGTAATACCGGCGTTGTGGAAATCCCATTGAAAAGGGACTTTTTGAAAGCTGCGGTACTTACGTTGCGTTACGGCCAAAAAAGTGTGCGGTACAGATATACCTGCAAAACTCATAATACCAGCGGTAGTGAAAAAGAGCCATAATACTGCTTTTTCACCATAACGCAAAACTCGTAATCGAGCCATTTGTTTCCTTTGTTGAAATAGCAGCAATGCACTACTAAAAACTAGCTGAACAGATTGGCAGATTGGGTGAGTCAGTATCAAGAGGCATATATGTGCATCCACCAATCAGCAGCTAGGTCTCAGTAGCGCATCAAATTAGATATTAGACCTAAATTGTAAAGTTATTTAAAATAGTATGCTCTATCTCAATCATGAATGAAAAATATTGGGTTTCATGTCCCTTTAAACATCTTAATGCTATGTACTGCAGTAGAAATTACAAACCTTGAAGTAAATTAATTGTAGAAGATACACTCATATCTCCACTTAGATATTATAGTAATGATTTGTAGCTGAGCTTTGGGACATAATTTGTTAAAATACCTGACTAATGGTTTTATAGAGAATCAGGGCTTGGAAATTATATGTGAGAAATGGACACAAAAACAGACGTATCATAGAGTATATATGTTTATACTTTTTCAGATGTTAAAATAATGCTATTTTTTAAATTTAAAGTAATTAATAGGGCTGTTATATTGTATATATTCATACAACTGTTTTATCACTATGCTGCACAGTATTCTACAGGGTTACACCACTGGATTCAGGAATTAGTTAAATATCATTATGTTATTCCCTAATACAATGAATAAAATGTAACATCACAATTACTGTAACTATTTTTCTCTCAAAGGGTATTTAAATAACCATGGCTGGTGTAAAATAATGTCTACATTACTACTTTCAATATTCTAATTCACTATAATTCTTAAATAAGCTTAAAGAGACATTAAATAATTAAAACATACAGGTATAGGTTACAAGTGGCAAGATAAGCAATATCACACCATGCTAACTTGTGCGTTTATTACAAGTTGAAAGTAAACGGGTTTGCTTGAGCGCAAACAAAATTTGCGTTCATGTAAAGTGTAAGGGTTAAAAAAAAATGTGCACCAAAAACAACAATAAAACATTAAAATAAAGTGTTACATACATATTGACAGTTTCTGAATGAATCATATAAATAATAATAATTTATTTTCATAAGGGTTAAAATGTATAAGTAAATGTACTGTATATGATATATATGATATATGATATATGTATGACATGGTGTTTGAATGGAAAGGGCTATAATATATATATATATTTCTAAATATGTGTATATGTGTTTATATATATATATATATATATATATATAATTATATATAAAATCCATAGGAAGCATGCACTCACTAGATTTTGTGAATAAAGTGCTTTATTGGCACAAAGATTACAGCATGTGACGTTTCTGGGATTGCACCCCTTCATCAGACACTTTGAGCTAATGTTAGACTGCAACGTGTTCCAATTCTCCTTCCTTATTAGGATATAAAATCATTATTTGCATAAATGTATCAACAGCTTTCAAGCTTTTAATAAATTGAACAGAAAAACTGAGAGCCAATGTATATTTGCTGAGGAAAATACATAGCATGGAGTTAAAAGGATTTATTTTATCATTGATATAAAAGAGCAGGATTTACACATTACACCATTAGCAAGAGGTAATCATTATTTATCTAGCATTAGTAGGAACTACTACTTATCCAATGAGCATTAGTAGGAACGTATACTGTTCTATTAGTTTGAATCTTAATTTAAACATCTTTTACTTCATAGGCCAAATAACCTGTCTAACATGTTTAAATACCGTTATTTATGTGAATGATACAAAGGTCTTGTTTACAACTAATTTTTAGAGATGGTAAAAGAGATACTAGATATGACATTCAAGGTTCAGTGGTTAAAGCTGGGATAAATGAATGCATCTCCAAATTTATGTGAAACCATTAATCTTGGCCAATTTAATCTTAACAAATCAATATTATTATTCTGCATATTCAAATATGCTACATTTTATTTATATGAACCTGAATAAGGCTGATAAAAAAATCAACATTGAAATGTAGTAGTTTGCTGTTTTAAAATATTTTCTCTTATATTGATTATTATACGTGAAATAGTGTGTTGAATATGTATTCTGTATACAAATGTGATTGTGGAATATATGTTCTAGCATTCAGTGCCATTTTGCAGACATTTGCCCATCCTTAGTACTGAGGGCTGAAAAGTGTTATGTTAACGTTTGTTACATATTCAGCAATAGGTGTCAGAAGTGCCAATATCTATATTACGCTTTTTTTAATTTATGTTTATGCATGTTTATAAATGATAAAAATAAGACAACAAGATAACAAATATTTATGAAAATGGTAATAATGTGTCTTAAAGTATTATGAAGGTCAGCTATGATTTGTCACAGTTTCGCTTTTCACATTATAACCTCTGACAGACAATATTAAATGCCTACCTTTTTGTCGTACATTATGAATTACTTTCTTTCCTTGCTCATCTGTTGCCATCCCAAATGTAATAGCACATTCATTTTCACCTTGCACAGAACAGAAAATAGATTTATCTTCAGAGAAATCTGAAGGGAATAAAAGAGAAAGACAGGTTAAATAAGATGCATGACATCAAAACAAAGGCCTTGATGGATCACTGTGTCAGTGGCCTCTCACAAATGGTTAAGATTGAAGTCTTGTGAAGAAATTGCCAGAGCCTGTTTAATTTTTTTATTTATTTTTACCTATATCACTGTGATTATTTTTTACCTTCAGGTGTCTTTCAGCATTAACCATAATAATGCACCTATCTTTTGGAAAGTGGCATAGCTATTCATGGACTCATTTGAACGCTATGTAAAAAGAGCTAGAGGCATACAATGCTATCATTTGTTTGTTACATGGAAACCGTATGATCTCAATTACTTGGAGCTCGGGAGTCTATAGTAAATAAGAGTGTATCCGATAGATACCTATACATAGCTGTAACCTTAACTAGAGCTCTTGCTATGCATGGCTTGGCATACATTGTCACCACAGAAGAAATCAGATCATTACACAAACAGGGAATGTCAGCTCAGAGTAATTTGATTCAGTTGTAGAAAGATCAAAAAGTTATTTAAGGGAAACTACGGCCTTACTAGCTATCAGCTTGCTTTACTGCTGCTCTAGTCAAGTTTTTATCTTAGGAACATGCAAAGTCTTTGACGTTGAAATAAAAAGCAAGCACGGGGGCGGTTAGAAAAGGATCATATATCTACAATGTGAACCTTTCTATAACCATTCTAAATCATTTTACATATACTTTTAAAGAACTCTAATGTTTTAAAGTAAAATAATTGCAAGGGAAAAAAAGAGAGAAAAAGTCACATACAAAAAAATTATATTAAAAATATTATTTATATATAACTACAAATAAAAATATATAAAAGAACTGTAAAAGTCACAGAAGAGCTCTGTTTTTGTTGTCATATTAGTTTTTCATTTATTTTTTATAAGACTTTTTAGATGCATTGCAAAAGAGCAAAATCTAATAAGAATGGTTATATGAAAGTAAAAAGGGAGTTGATGTATTGAAATTGAGGTATTTTATCCATTCTAGAACACCCTAGTGAACTACTATTTTGTACATACATTTTTATCACTCAAAAACTTACAAAAGTCATGATCAGTTCAGTGCAAATGTTGTATGAATCTCATAACAGAGGAGGGCAGATGCATCCTGAAGCCCAAAACCAAGTCAGATTCAAATAAAACAACCAAATTACACAGTATATTAACCAGCTGCATTTAGAAAGCCATACATTACCACTAATTTGTCATATGGTTTATTACGTTCCACATCTTATGTGCTTCTCAGTTGGCTTATATTTTAAATGTATTGTTATTACTTAAATCATCACCAAAAAAGACATCCATATACACTGATAGTACACAGATTTAGCCACTATAGGCACAGATTACAAGTGGGGTGCGATTGACAAGATTAGTGTGCAATCTGGTATTTCAAATCCATGGAAATCCATGGAAAAGCTGAATTACAAGTTGAGAGCTCCTGTGTTCAAGCACAACACCTAACAGTACTAAGCTTGTGTGACTTGAGGCCTGAAGTAAAGTGTTAGGGCTAGAAGTATAGCATAACAAAACACATGTAAAATTATACATATTAAATGTAAAATATGTATTTGTTATTTAAATAAATGTATAAAATGTGTTTTTAAAGGAAAGTTATATGGCAAGGTGTTGGACTGGGAAGGGCTCAAAGGTATACGTGTGTGTGTCTGTGTATATATATATATATATATATATATATATATATGCGATGAGAGAGGGTTTTAGGTAGTTGCGCCACAACAAGAGTAATAGTAGTTGTGCAGTGAAATGCTCTATGAGGATGTCCAATGCCTGCTGCTATTAGTGATGTCTCATTCCTCCTGAATGAGACTAAAGTGGTGAGAATTGGAATAGAGTGTGTTCTAATAGCGCTTGCAGAAGATGTTCCTCACAAGCAAATAGGAGGGAGGAAAACAGAAATGGGGATATCCCCAGATGAATGAGGGCAATTTGAGGAGAAATTAAATAATAATAAATGCTCACCTGTTGGATCACAGGGACCAGCGATCAGCGACGGGTAGAAATGGATGGTGTGTGTTAACACCAAAGCACATGTAAGGGAGACAAGAAAATATGCACCCAAAAGGATATTTGTGTATATATTAATATCTCATAATATCAAACGGAGGCTGCTTGTGGGAACTTCCAATTCTTACCACACTGTATATGTGGACAGAGGGTAAAGAGGAAGGAAGTTCCTATTTAATATGAGCTGATAACCAAAAAATATGTAATGATGAAAAAGTAAAAAAAGGGGAAAATATATGAAAAAATATATATATGCGTGGATATGAAGAAATAAACAAGAGTATTAAAAACAGTTATAATTTATTATTGTACTCTTAAAAATATATAAAAAAGGTGTATGCAAATATGTGTTATAAAATTTAACAGATAAAAAATATTATATAATATATATAAAAAACATATGATAATAGCCAAACTAGTTAAAAACAATAATATTGAACGAAAAAAATGGGGTAAATAAGTGGCCAGGCAGCACGAAGGAATGTGGTGCCGAGTGGGTGGCAGATTTACTTACTATAAATATAAAGCTGAGGATGGGTGCCCAATGGTAGGGTCCTAGGGATCAAAAAAGGATTTGAAAAAAGCGGCTGAGACCACCAACGCTGCACGGTGCAGCTAGTGGCAAGGTCTCGGCGTGTGTATCGGAATTCCGGAAGTGACGTCACGAACGTGCGTCACGTGCCTTACGCGTTTCGTGAGCGTATCAGCTCACTTCATCAGAGGCTAATTCATATGTTTTTTATATATATTATATAATATTTTTTATCTGTTAAATTTTATAACACATATTTGCATACACCTTTTTTATATATTTTTAAGAGTACAATAATAAATTATAACTGTTTTTAATACTCTTGTTTATTTCTTCATATCCACGCATATATATATTTTTTCATATATTTTCCCCTTTTTTTACTTTTTCATCATTACATATTTTTTGGTTATCAGCTCATATTAAATAGGAACTTCCTTCCTCTTTACCCTCTGTCCACATATACAGTGTGGTAAGAATTGGAAGTTCCCACAAGCAGCCTCCGTTTGATATTATGAGATATTAATATATACATAAATATCCTTTTGGGTGCATATTTTTCTTGTCTCCCTCACATGTGCTTTGGTGTTTACACACACCATCCATTTCTACCCGTCGCTGATCGCTGGTCCCTGTGATCCAACAGGTGAGCATTTATTATTATTTAATTTCTCCTCAAATTGCCCTCATTCATCTGGGGATATCCCCATTTCTGTTTTCCTCCCTCCTATTTGCTTGTGAGGAACATCTTCTGCAAGCGCTATTAGAACACACTCCATTCCAATATATATATATATATATATATATATATATATATATATATATATATATATATATATATATATATATATATATATATATATATATATATTTATATTTATATATACACACAGGGCTTGGAATTTCCAGTGGTCCACTGGTCCCGGACGACTTAGAAATTGCAGCAGACTTAGAAATTTGACTTTTTCCTATCTTTAACATTGTCGATTGGAACTTTTGCCTTTTGGGCTAGTAGCTGTTAACCCCTGAATAGTAAACCATAGTGATATTTTTCCACCCCTATATATACAGGGAGTACAGAATTATTAGGCAAGTTGTATTTTTGAGGATTAATTTTATTATTGAACAACAACCATGTTCTCAATGAACCCAAAAAACTCATTAATATCAAAGCTGAATAGTTTTGGAAGTAGTTTTTAGTTTGTTTTTAGTTATAGCTATTTTAGGGGGATATCTGTGTGTGCAGGTGACTATTACTGTGCATAATTATTAGGCAACTTAACAAAAAACAAATATATACCCATTTCAATTATTTATTTTTACCAGTGAAACCAATATAACATCTCAACATTCACAAATATACATTTCTGACATTCAAAAACAAAACAAAAACAAATCAGTGACCAATATATCCACCTTTCTTTGCAA